>NW_027225746.1:0-80275 GCF_038994185.2 Dermacentor albipictus | reverse complement strand
ACACGCGCGTTCTGCCAAAAGCGTCATTTGCATGCATATCGTGTGGTTTTGCAGAAAACTGCAATCTCGTCTACCAAAAGTGTCGTATTCATGCTTAAAACGCGTTTTGGCACAAATCCAAGTGCGGGTGCTAAAAAGAGCAGCATTGGCACGCTTTTCACGTCGTTTGGTAGAAATCCACACGCGCGTTCTGCCAAAAGCGTCATTTGCATGCAAATCGTGTGGTTTTGAAGAAAACTGCAATCTCGTCTACCAAAAGTGTCGTATTCATGCTTAAAACGCGTTTTGGCACAAATTCATGTGCGGGTTCTAAAAAGAGCAGCATTGGCATGCTTTTCACGTCGTTTGGTAGAAATCCACACGCGCGTTCTGCCAAAAGCGTCATTTGCATGCATATCGTGTGGTTTTGCAGAAAACAGCAATCTCGTCTACCAAAAGTGTCGTATTCATGCTTAAAACGCGTTTTGGCACAAATCCATGTGCGGGTTCTAAAAAGAGCAGCATTGGCATGCTTTTCACGTCGTTTGGTAGAAATCCACACGCGCGTTCTGCCAAAAGCGTCATTTGCATGCATATCGTGTGGTTTTGCAGAAAACTGCAATCTCGTCTACCAAAAATGTCGTATTCATGCTTAAAACGCGTTTTGGCACAAATCCAAGTGCGGGTGCTAAAAAGAGCAGCATTGGCACGCTTTTCACGTCGTTTGGTAGAAATCCACACGCGCGTTCTGCCAAAAGCGTCATTTGCATGCAAATCGTGTGGTTTTGCAGAAAACTGCAATCTCGTCTACCAAAAGTGTCGTATTCATGCTTAAAACGCGTTTTGGCACAAATTCATGTGCGGGTTCTAAAAAGAGCAGCATTGGCATGCTTTTCACGTCGTTTGGTAGAAATCCACACGCGCGTTCTGCCAAAAGCGTCATTTGCATGCATATCGTGTGGTTTTGCAGAAAACTGCAATCTCGTCTACCAAAAGTGTCGTATTCATGCTTAAAACGCGTTTTGGCACAAATCCATGTGCGGGTTCTAAAAAGAGCAGCATTGGCATGCTTTTCACGTCGTTTGGTAGAAATCCACACGCGCGTTCTGCCAAAAGCGTCATTTGCATGCATATCGTGTGGTTTTGCAGAAAACTGCATCCTCGTCTACCAAAAGTGTCGTATTCATGCGTAAAACGCGTTTTGGCACAAATCCATGTGCGGGTTCTAAAAAGAGCAGCATTGGCATGCTTTTCACGTCGTTTGGTGGAAATCCACACGCGCGTTCTGCCAAAAGCGTCATTTGCATGCAAATCGTGTGGTTTTGCAGAAAACTGCAATCTCGTCTACCAAAAGTGTCGTATGCATGCTTAAAACGCGTTTTGGCACAAATTCATGTGCGGGTTCTAAAAAGAGCAGCATTGGCATGCTTTTCACGTCGTTTGGTAGAAATCCACACGCGCGTTCTGCCAAAAGCGTCATTTGCATGCATATCGTGTGGTTTTGCAGAAAACAGCAATCTCGTCTACCAAAAGTGTCGTATTCATGCTTAAAACGCGTTTTGGCACAAATCCATGTGCGGGTTCTAAAAAGAGCAGCATTGGCATGCTTTTCACGTCGTTTGGTAGAAATCCACACGCGCGTTCTGCCAAAAGCGTCATTTGCATGCATATCGTGTGGTTTTGCAGAAAACTGCATCCTCGTCTACCAAAAGTGTCGTATTCATGCTTAAAACGCGTTTTGGCACAAATCCATGTGCGGGTGCTAAAAAGAGCAGCATTGGCATGCTTTTCACGTCGTTTGGTAGAAATCCACACGCGCGTTCTGCCAAAAGCGTCATTTGCATGCAAATCGTGTGGTTTTGCAGAAAACTGCAATCTCGTCTACCAAAAGTGTCGTATTCATGCTTAAAACGCGTTTTGGCACAAATCCAAGTGCGGGTGCTAAAAAGAGCAGCATTGGCACGCTTTTCACGTCGTTTGGTAGAAATCCACACGCGCGTTCTGCCAAAAGCGTCATTTGCATGCAAATCGTGTGGTTTTGCAGAAAACTGCAATCTCGTCTACCAAAAGTGTCGTATTCATGCTTAAAACGCGTTTTGGCACAAATTCATGTGCGGGTTCTAAAAAGAGCAGCATTGGCATGCTTTTCACGTCGTTTGGTAGAAATCCACACGCGCGTTCTGCCAAAAGCGTCATTTGCATGCATATCGTGTGGTTTTGCAGAAAACTGCAATCTCGTCTACCAAAAGTGTCGTATTCATGCTTAAAACGCGTTTTGGCACAAATCCATGTGCGGGTTCTAAAAAGAGCAGCATTGGCATGCTTTTCACGTCGTTTGGTAGAAATCCACACGCGCGTTCTGCCAAAAGCGTCATTTGCATGCATATCGTGTGGTTTTGCAGAAAACTGCAATCTCGTCTACCAAAAGTGTCGTATTCATGCTTAAAACGCGTTTTGGCACAAATCCAAGTGCGGGTGCTAAAAAGAGCAGCATTGGCACGCTTTTCACGTCGTTTGGTAGAAATCCACACGCGCGTTCTGCCAAAAGCGTCATTTGCATGCAAATCGTGTGGTTTTGCAGAAAACTGCAATCTCGTCTACCAAAAGTGTCGTATGCATGCTTAAAACGCGTTTTGGCACAAATTCATGTGCGGGTTCTAAAAAGAGCAGCATTGGCATGCTTTTCACGTCGTTTGGTACAAATCCACACGCGCGTTCTGACAAAAGCGTCATTTGCATGCATATCGTGTGGTTTTGCAGAAAACAGCAATCTCGTCTACCAAAAGTGTCGTATTCATGCTTAAAACGCGTTTTGGCACAAATCCATGTGCGGGTTCTAAAAAGAGCAGCATTGGCATGCTTTTCACGTCGTTTGGTAGAAATCCACACGCGCGTTCTGCCAAAAGCGTCATTTGCATGCATATCGTGTGGTTTTGCAGAAAACTGCAATCTCGTCTACCAAAAGTGTCGTATTCATGCTTAAAACGCGTTTTGGCACAAATCCAAGTGCGGGTGCTAAAAAGAGCAGCATTGGCACGCTTTTCACGTCGTTTGGTAGAAATCCACACGCGCGTTCTGCCAAAAGCGTCATTTGCATGCAAATCGTGTGGTTTTGCAGAAAACTGCAATCTCGTCTACCAAAAGTGTCGTATTCATGCTTAAAACGCGTTTTGGCACAAATTCATGTGCGGGTTCTAAAAAGAGCAGCATTGGCATGCTTTTCACGTCGTTTGGTAGAAATCCACACGCGCGTTCTGCCAAAAGCGTCATTTGCATGCATATCGTGTGGTTTTGCAGAAAACTGCAATCTCGTCTACCAAAAGTGTCGTATTCATGCTTAAAACGCGTTTTGGCACAAATCCATGTGCGGGTTCTAAAAAGAGCAGCATTGGCATGCTTTTCACGTCGTTTGGTAGAAATCCACACGCGCGTTCTGCCAAAAGCGTCATTTGCATGCATATCGTGTGGTTTTGCAGAAAACTGCATCCTCGTCTACCAAAAGTGTCGTATTCATGCGTAAAACGCGTTTTGGCACAAATCCATGTGCGGGTTCTAAAAAGAGCAGCATTGGCATGCTTTTCACGTCGTTTGGTGGAAATCCACACGCGCGTTCTGCCAAAAGCGTCATTTGCATGCAAATCGTGTGGTTTTGCAGAAAACTGCAATCTCGTCTACCAAAAGTTAAGTATGCATGCTTAAAACGCGTTTTGGCACAAATTCATGTGCGGGTTCTAAAAAGAGCAGCATTGGCATGCTTTTCACGTCGTTTGGTAGAAATCCACACGCGCGTTCTGCCAAAAGCGTCATTTGCATGCATATCATGTGGTTTTGCAGAAAACAGCAATCTCGTCTACCAAAAGTGTCGTATTCATGCTTAAAACGCGTTTTGGCACAAATCCATGTGCGGGTTCTAAAAAGAGCAGCATTGGCATGCTTTTCACGTCGTTTGGTAGAAATCCACACGCGCGTTCTGCCAAAAGCGTCATTTGCATGCATATCGTGTGGTTTTGCAGAAAACTGCATCCTCGTCTACCAAAAGTGTCGTATTCATGCTTAAAACGCGTTTTGGCACAAATCCATGTGCGGGTGCTAAAAAGAGCAGCATTGGCATGCTTTTCACGTCGTTTGGTAGAAATCCACACGCGCGTTCTGCCAAAAGCGTCATTTGCATGCAAATCGTGTGGTTTTGCAGAAAACTGCAATCTCGTCTACCAAAAGTGTCGTATTCATGCTTAAAACGCGTTTTGGCACAAATTCATGTGCGGGTTCTAAAAAGAGCAGCATTGGCATGCTTTTCACGTCGTTTGGTAGAAATCCACACGCGCGTTCTGCCAAAAGCGTCATTTGCATGCAAATCGTGTGGTTTTGCAGAAAACTGCATCCTCGTCTACCAAAAGTGTCGTATTCATGCTTAAAACGCGTTTTAGCACAAATCCATGTGCGGGTGCTAAAAAGAGCAGCATTGGCATGCTTTTCACGTCGTTTGGTAGAAATCCACACGCGCGTTCTGCCAAAAGCGTCATTTGCATGCAAATCGTGTGGTTTTGCAGAAAACTGCAATCTCGTCTACCAAAAGTGTCGTATTCATGCTTAAAACGCGTTTTGGCACAAATTCATGTGCGGGTTCTAAAAAGAGCAGCATTGGCATGCTTTTCACGTCGTTTGGTAGAAATCCACACGCGCGTTCTGCCAAAAGCGTCATTTGCATGCAAATCGTGTGGTTTTGCAGAAAACTGCATCCTCGTCTACCAAAAGTGTCGTATTCATGCTTAAAACGCGTTTTGGCACAAATCCATGTGCGGGTGCTAAAAAGAGCAGCATTGGCATGCTTTTCACGTCGTTTGGTAGAAATCCACACGCGCGTTCTGCCAAAAGCGTCATTTGCATGCATATCGTGTGGTTTTGCAGAAAACTGCAATCTCGTCTACCAAAAGTGTCGTATTCATGCTTAAAACGCGTTTTGGCACAAATTCATGTGCGGGTTCTAAAAAGAGCAACATTGGCATGCTTTTCACGTCGTTTGGTAGAAATCCACACGCGCGTTCTGCCAAAAGCGTCATTTGCATGCATATCGTGTGGTTTTGCAGAAAACTGCAATCTCGTCTACCAAAAGTGTCGTATTCATGCTTAAAACGCGTTTTGGCACAAATCCATGTGCGGGTTCTAAAAAGAGCAGCATTGGCATGCTTTTCACGTCGTTTGGTAGAAATCCACACGCGCGTACTGCCAAAAGCGTCATTTGCATGCAAATCGTGTGGTTTTGCAGAAAACTGCAATCTCGTCTACCAAAAGTGTCGTATTCATGCTTAAAACGCGTTTTGGCACAAATTCATGTGCGGGTTCTAAAAAGAGCAGCATTGCCATGCTTTTCACGTCGTTTGGTAGAAATCCACACGCGCGTTCTGCCAAAAGCGTCATTTGCATGCATATCGTGTGGTTTTGCAGAAAACTGCATCCTCGTCTACCAAAAGTGTCGTATTCATGCTTAAAACGCGTTTTGGCACAAATCCATGTGCGGGTGCTAAAAAGAGCAGCATTGGCATGCTTTTCACGTCGTTTGGTAGAAATCCACACGCGCGTTCTGCCAAAAGCGTCATTTGCATGCAAATCGTGTGGTTTTGCAGAAAACTGCAATCTCGTCTACCAAAAGTGTCGTATTCATGCTTAAAACGCGTTTTGGCACAAATTCATGTGCGGGTTCTAAAAAGAGCAGCATTGCCATGCTTTTCACGTCGTTTGGTAGAAATCCACACGCGCGTTCTGCCAAAAGCGTCATTTGCATGCATATCGTGTGGTTTTGCAGAAAACTGCATCCTCGTCTACCAAAAGTGTCGTATTCATGCTTAAAACGCGTTTTGGCACAAATCCATGTGCGGGTGCTAAAAAGAGCAGCATTGGCATGCTTTTCACGTCGTTTGGTAGAAATCCACACGCGCGTTCTGCCAAAAGCGTCATTTGCATGCATATCGTGTGGTTTTGCAGAAAACTGCAATCTCGTCTACCAAAAGTGTCGTATTCATGCTTAAAACGCGTTTTGGCACAAATCCAAGTGCGGGTGCTAAAAAGAGCAGCATTGGCACGCTTTTCACGTCGTTTGGTAGAAATCCACACGCGCGTTCTGCCAAAAGCGTCATTTGCATGCAAATCGTGTGGTTTTGCAGAAAACTGCAATCTCGTCTACCAAAAGTGTCGTATTCATGCTTAAAACGCGTTTTGGCACAAATTCATGTGCGGGTTCTAAAAAGAGCAGCATTGGCATGCTTTTCACGTCGTTTGGTAGAAATCCACACGCGCGTTCTGCCAAAAGCGTCATTTGCATGCATATCGTGTGGTTTTGCAGAAAACTGCAATCTCGTCTACCAAAAGTGTCGTATTCATGCTTAAAACGCGTTTTGGCACAAATCCATGTGCGGGTTCTAAAAAGAGCAGCATTGGCATGCTTTTCACGTCGTTTGGTAGAAATCCACACGCGCGTTCTGCCAAAAGCGTCATTTGCATGCATATCGTGTGGTTTTGCAGAAAACTGCAATCTCGTCTACCAAAAGTGTCGTATTCATGCTTAAAACGCGTTTTGGCACAAATCCAAGTGCGGGTGCTAAAAAGAGCAGCATTGGCACGCTTTTCACGTCGTTTGGTAGAAATCCACACGCGCGTTCTGCCAAAAGCGTCATTTGCATGCAAATCGTGTGGTTTTGCAGAAAACTGCAATCTCGTCTACCAAAAGTGTCGTATGCATGCTTAAAACGCGTTTTGGCACAAATTCATGTGCGGGTTCTAAAAAGAGCAGCATTGGCATGCTTTTCACGTCGTTTGGTAGAAATCCACACGCGCGTTCTGCCAAAAGCGTCATTTGCATGCATATCGTGTGGTTTTGCAGAAAACAGCAATCTCGTCTACCAAAAGTGTCGTATTCATGCTTAAAACGCGTTTTGGCACAAATCCATGTGCGGGTTCTAAAAAGAGCAGCATTGGCATGCTTTTCACGTCGTTTGGTAGAAATCCACACGCGCGTTCTGCCAAAAGCGTCATTTGCATGCATATCGTGTGGTTTTGCAGAAAACTGCAATCTCGTCTACCAAAAGTGTCGTATTCATGCTTAAAACGCGTTTTGGCACAAATCCAAGTGCGGGTGCTAAAAAGAGCAGCATTGGCACGCTTTTCACGTCGTTTGGTAGAAATCCACACGCGCGTTCTGCCAAAAGCGTCATTTGCATGCAAATCGTGTGGTTTTGCAGAAAACTGCAATCTCGTCTACCAAAAGTGTCGTATTCATGCTTAAAACGCGTTTTGGCACAAATTCATGTGCGGGTTCTAAAAAGAGCAGCATTGGCATGCTTTTCACGTCGTTTGGTAGAAATCCACACGCGCGTTCTGCCAAAAGCGTCATTTGCATGCATATCGTGTGGTTTTGCAGAAAACTGCAATCTCGTCTACCAAAAGTGTCGTATTCATGCTTAAAACGCGTTTTGGCACAAATCCATGTGCGGGTTCTAAAAAGAGCAGCATTGGCATGCTTTTCACGTCGTTTGGTAGAAATCCACACGCGCGTTCTGCCAAAAGCGTCATTTGCATGCATATCGTGTGGTTTTGCAGAAAACTGCATCCTCGTCTACCAAAAGTGTCGTATTCATGCGTAAAACGCGTTTTGGCACAAATCCATGTGCGGGTTCTAAAAAGAGCAGCATTGGCATGCTTTTCACGTCGTTTGGTAGAAATCCACACGCGCGTTCTGCCAAAAGCGTCATTTCCATGCATATCGTGTGGTTTTGCAGAAAACTGCATCCTCGTCTACCAAAAGTGTCGTATTCATGCGTAAAACGCGTTTTGGCACAAATCCATGTGCGGGTTCTAAAAAGAGCAGCATTGGCATGCTTTTCACGTCGTTTGGTGGAAATCCACACGCGCGTTCTGCCAAAAGCATCATTTGCATGCAAATCGTGTGGTTTTGCAGAAAACTGCAATCTCGTCTACCAAAAGTTAAGTATGCATGCTTAAAACGCGTTTTGGCACAAATTCATGTGCGGGTTCTAAAAAGAGCAGCATTGGCATGCTTTTCACGTCGTTTGGTGGAAATCCACACGCGCGTTCTGCCAAAAGCGTCATTTGCATGCAAATCGTGTGGTTTTGCAGAAAACTGCAATCTCGTCTACCAAAAGTGTCGTATGCATGCTTAAAACGCGTTTTGGCACAAATTCATGTGCGGGTTCTAAAAAGAGCAGCATTTGCATGCTTTTCACGTCGTTTGGTAGAAATCCACACGCGCGTTCTGCCAAAAGCGTCATTTGCATGCATATCGTGTGGTTTTGCAGAAAACAGCAATCTCGTCTACCAAAAGTGTCGTATTCATGCTTAAAACGCGTTTTGGCACAAATCCATGTGCGGGTTCTAAAAAGAGCAGCATTGGCATGCTTTTCACGTTGTTTGGTAGAAATCCACACGCGCGTTCTGCCAAAAGCGTCATTTGCATGCATATCGTGTGGTTTTGCAGAAAACTGCATCCTCGTCTACCAAAAGTGTCGTATTCATTCTTAAAACGCGTTTTGGCACAAATCCATGTGCGGGTGCTAAAAAGAGCAGCATTGACATGCTTTTCACGTCGTTTGGTAGAAATCCACACGCGCGTTCTGCCAAAAGCGTCATTTGCATGCAAATCGTGTGGTTTTGCAGAAAACTGCAATCTCGTCTACCAAAAGTGTCGTATTCATGCCTAAAACGCGTTTTGGCACAAATCCAAGTGCGGGTGCTAAAAAGAGCAGCATTGGCACGCTTTTCACGTCGTTTGGTAGAAATCCACACGCGCGTTCTGCCAAAAGCGTCATTTGCATGCAAATCGTGTGGTTTTGCAGAAAACTGCAATCTCGTCTACCAAAAGTGTCGTATTCATGCTTAAAACGCGTTTTGGCACAAATCCATGTGCGGGTTCTAAAAAGAGCAGCATTGGCATGCTTTTCACGTCGTTTGGTAGAAATCCACACGCGCGTTCTGCCAAAAGCGTCATTTGCATGCATATCGTGTGGTTTTGCAGAAAACTGCAATCTCGTCTACCAAAAGTGTCGTATTCATGCTTAAAACGCGTTTTGGCACAAATCCAAGTGCGGGTGCTAAAAAGAGCAGCATTGGCACGCTTTTCACGTCGTTTGGTAGAAATCCACACGCGCGTTCTGCCAAAAGCGTCATTTGCATGCAAATCGTGTGGTTTTGCAGAAAACTGCAATCTCGTCTACCAAAAGTGTCGTATGCATGCTCAAAACGCGTTTTGGCACAAATTCATGTGCGGGTTCTAAAAAGAGCAGCATTGGCATGCTTTTCACGTCGTTTGGTAGAAATCCACACGCGCGTTCTGCCAAAAGCGTCATTTGCATGCATATCGTGTGGTTTTGCAGAAAACAGCAATCTCGTCTACCAAAAGTGTCGTATTCATGCTTAAAACGCGTTTTGGCACAAATCCATGTGCGGGTTCTAAAAAGAGCAGCATTGGCATGCTTTTCACGTCGTTTGGTAGAAATCCACACGCGCGTTCTGCCAAAAGCGTCATTTGCATGCATATCGTGTGGTTTTGCAGAAAACTGCAATCTCGTCTACCAAAAGTGTCGTATTCATACTTAAAACGCGTTTTGGCACAAATCCAAGTGCGGGTGCTAAAAAGAGCAGCATTGGCACGCTTTTCACGTCGTTTGGTAGAAATCCACACGCTCGTTCTGCCAAAAGCGTCATTTGCATGCAAATCGTGTGGTTTTGCAGAAAACTGCAATCTCGTCTACCAAAAGTGTCGTATTCATGCTTAAAACGCGTTTTGGCACAAATTCATGTGCGGGTTCTAAAAAGAGCAGCATTGGCATGCTTTTCACGTCGTTTGGTAGAAATCCACACGCGCGTTCTGCCAAAAGCGTCATTTGCATGCATATCGTGTGGTTTTGCAGAAAACTGCAATCTCGTCTACCAAAAGTGTCGTATTCATGCTTAAAACGCGTTTTGGCACAAATCCATGTGCGGGTTCTAAAAAGAGCAGCATTGGCATGCTTTTCACGTCGTTTGGTAGAAATCCACACGCGCGTTCTGCCAAAAGCGTCATTTCCATGCATATCGTGTGGTTTTGCAGAAAACTGCATCCTCGTCTACCAAAAGTGTCGTATTCATGCGTAAAACGCGTTTTGGCACAAATCCATGTGCGGGTTCTAAAAAGAGCAGCATTGGCATGCTTTTCACGTCGTTTGGTGGAAATCCACACGCGCGTTCTGCCAAAAGCGTCATTTGCATGCAAATCGTGTGGTTTTGCAGAAAACTGCAATCTCGTCTACCAAAAGTTAAGTATGCATGCTTAAAACGCGTTTTGGCACAAATTCATGTGCGGGTTCTAAAAAGAGCAGCATTGGCATGCTTTTCACGTCGTTTGGTAGAAATCCACACGCGCGTTCTGCCAAAAGCGTCATTTGCATGCATATCGTGTGGTTTTGCAGAAAACAGCAATCTCGTCTACCAAAAGTGTCGTATTCATGCTTAAAACGCGTTTTGGCACAAATCCATGTGCGGGTTCTAAAAAGAGCAGCATTGGCATGCTTTTCACGTCGTTTGGTAGAAATCCACACGCGCGTTCTGCCAAAAGCGTCATTTGCATGCATATCGTGTGGTTTTGCAGAAAACTGCATCCTCGTCTACCAAAAGTGTCGTATTCATGCTTAAAACGCGTTTTGGCACAAATCCATGTGCGGGTGCTAAAAAGAGCAGCATTGGCATGCTTTTCACGTCGTTTGGTAGAAATCCACACGCGCGTTCTGCCAAAAGCGTCATTTGCATGCAAATCGTGTGGTTTTGCAGAAAACTGCAATCTCGTCTACCAAAAGTGTCGTATTCATGCTTAAAACGCGTTTTGGCACAAATTCATGTGCGGGTTCTAAAAAGAGCAGCATTGGCATGCTTTTCACGTCGTTTGGTAGAAATCCACACGCGCGTTCTGCCAAAAGCGTCATTTGCATGCATATCGTGTGGTTTTGCAGAAAACAGCAATCTCGTCTACCAAAAGTGTCGTATTCATGCTTAAAACGCGTTTTGGCACAAATCCATGTGCGGGTTCTAAAAAGAGCAGCATTGGCATGCTTTTCACGTCGTTTGGTAGAAATACACACGCGCGTTCTGCCAAAAGCGTCATTTGCATGCATATCGTGTGGTTTTGCAGAAAACTGCAATCTCGTCTACCAAAGTGTCGCATTCATGCTTAAAACGCGTTTTGGCACAAATCCAAGTGCGGGTGCTAAAAGAGCAGCATTGGCACGCTTTTCACGTCGTTTGGTAGAAATCCACACGCGCGTTCTGCCAAAAGCGTCATTTGCATGCAAATCGTTTGGTTTTGCAGAAAACTGCAATCTCGTCTACCAAAAGTGTCGTATTCATGCTTAAAACGCGTTTTGGCACAAATTCATGTGCGGGTTCTAAAAAGAGCAGCATTGGCATGCTTTTCACGTCGTTTGGTAGAAATCCACACGCGCGTTCTGCCAAAAGCGTCATTTGCATGCAAATCGTGTGGTTTTGCAGAAAACTGCAATCTCGTCTACCAAAAGTGTCGTATTCATGCTTAAAACGCGTTTTGGCACAAATTCATGTGCGGGTTCTAAAAAGAGCAGCATTGCCATGCTTTTCACGTCGTTTGGTAGAAATCCACACGCGCGTTCTGCCAAAAGCGTCATTTGCATGCATATCGTGTGGTTTTGCAGAAAACTGCATCCTCGTCTACCAAAAGTGTCGTATTCATGCTTAAAACGCGTTTTGGCACAAATCCATGTGCGGGTGCTAAAAAGAGCAGCATTGGCATGCTTTTCACGTCGTTTGGTAGAAATCCACACGCGCGTTCTGCCAAAAGCGTCATTTGCATGCATATCGTGTGGTTTTGCAGAAAACTGCAATCTCGTCTACCAAAAGTGTCGTATTCATGCTTAAAACGCGTTTTGGCACAAATCCAAGTGCGGGTGCTAAAAAGAGCAGCATTGGCACGCTTTTCACGTCGTTTGGTAGAAATCCACACGCGCGTTCTGCCAAAAGCGTCATTTGCATGCAAATCGTTTGGTTTTGCAGAAAACTGCAATCTCGTCTACCAAAAGTGTCGTATTCATGCTTAAAACGCGTTTTGGCACAAATTCATGTGCGGGTTCTAAAAAGAGCAGCATTGGCATGCTTTTCACGTCGTTTGGTAGAAATCCACACGCGCGTTCTGCCAAAAGCGTCATTTGCATGCATAACGTGTGGTTTTGCAGAAAACTGCAATCTCGTCTACCAAAAGTGTCGTATTCATGCTTAAAACGCGTTTTGGCACAAATCCATGTGCGGGTTCTAAAAAGAGCAGCATTGGCATGCTTTTCACGTCGTTTGGTAGAAATCCACACGCGCGTTCTGCCAAAAGCGTCATTTGCATGCATATCGTGTGGTTTTGCAGAAAAACTGCAATCTCGTCTACCAAAAGTGTCGTATTCATGCTTAAAACGCGTTTTGGCACAAATCCAAGTGCGGGTGCTAAAAAGAGCAGCATTGGCACGCTTTTCACGTCGTTTGGTAGAAATCCACACGCGCGTTCTGCCAAAAGCGTCATTTGCATGCAAATCGTGTGGTTTTGCAGAAAACTGCAATCTCGTCTACCAAAAGTGTCGTATGCATGCTTAAAACGCGTTTTGGCACAAATTCATGTGCGGGTTCTAAAAAGAGCAGCATTGGCATGCTTTTCACGTCGTTTGGTAGAAATCCACACGCGCGTTCTGCCAAAAGCGTCATTTGCATGCATATCGTGTGGTTTTGCAGAAAACAGCAATCTCGTCTACCAAAAGTGTCGTATTCATGCTAAAAACGCGTTTTGGCACAAATCCATGTGCGGGTTCTAAAAAGAGCAGCATTGGCATGCTTTTCACGTCGTTTGGTAGAAATCCACACGCGCGTTCTGCCAAAAGCGTCATTTGCATGCATATCGTGTGGTTTTGCAGAAAACTGCATCCTCGTCTACCAAAATTGTCGTATTCATGCTTAAAACGCGTTTTGGCACAAATCCATGTGCGGGTGCTAAAAAGAGCAGCATTGGCATGCTTTTCACGTCGTTTGGTAGAAATCCACACGCGCGTTCTGCCAAAAGCGTCATTTGCATGCAAATCGTGTGGTTTTGCAGAAAACTGCAATCTCGTCTACCAAAAGTGTCGTATGCATGCTCAAAACGCGTTTTGGCACAAATTCATGTGCGGGTTCTAAAAAGAGCAGCATTGGCATGCTTTTCACGTCGTTTGGTAGAAATCCACACGCGCGTTCTGCCAAAAGCGTCATTTGCATGCATATCGTGTGGTTTTGCAGAAAACAGCAATCTCGTCTACCAAAAGTGTCGTATTCATGCTTAAAACGCGTTTTGGCACAAATCCATGTGCGGGTTCTAAAAAGAGCAGCATTGGCATGCTTTTCACGTCGTTTGGTAGAAATCCACACGCGCGTTCTGCCAAAAGCGTCATTTGCATGCATATCGTGTGGTTTTGCAGAAAACTGCAATCTCGTCTACCAAAAGTGTCGTATTCATACTTAAAACGCGTTTTGGCACAAATCCAAGTGCGGGTGCTAAAAAGAGCAGCATTGGCACGCTTTTCACGTCGTTTGGTAGAAATCCACACGCTCGTTCTGCCAAAAGCGTCATTTGCATGCAAATCGTGTGGTTTTGCAGAAAACTGCAATCTCGTCTACCAAAAGTGTCGTATTCATGCTTAAAACGCGTTTTGGCACAAATTCATGTGCGGGTTCTAAAAAGAGCAGCATTGGCATGCTTTTCACGTCGTTTGGTAGAAATCCACACGCGCGTTCTGCCAAAAGCGTCATTTGCATGCATATCGTGTGGTTTTGCAGAAAACTGCAATCTCGTCTACCAAAAGTGTCGTATTCATGCTTAAAACGCGTTTTGGCACAAATCCATGTGCGGGTTCTAAAAAGAGCAGCATTGGCATGCTTTTCACGTCGTTTGGTAGAAATCCACACGCGCGTTCTGCCAAAAGCGTCATTTCCATGCATATCGTGTGGTTTTGCAGAAAACTGCATCCTCGTCTACCAAAAGTGTCGTATTCATGCGTAAAACGCGTTTTGGCACAAATCCATGTGCGGGTTCTAAAAAGAGCAGCATTGGCATGCTTTTCACGTCGTTTGGTGGAAATCCACACGCGCGTTCTGCCAAAAGCGTCATTTGCATGCAAATCGTGTGGTTTTGCAGAAAACTGCAATCTCGTCTACCAAAAGTTAAGTATGCATGCTTAAAACGCGTTTTGGCACAAATTCATGTGCGGGTTCTAAAAAGAGCAGCATTGGCATGCTTTTCACGTCGTTTGGTAGAAATCCACACGCGCGTTCTGCCAAAAGCGTCATTTGCATGCATATCGTGTGGTTTTGCAGAAAACAGCAATCTCGTCTACCAAAAGTGTCGTATTCATGCTTAAAACGCGTTTTGGCACAAATCCATGTGCGGGTTCTAAAAAGAGCAGCATTGGCATGCTTTTCACGTCGTTTGGTAGAAATCCACACGCGCGTTCTGCCAAAAGCGTCATTTGCATGCATATCGTGTGGTTTTGCAGAAAACTGCATCCTCGTCTACCAAAAGTGTCGTATTCATGCTTAAAACGCGTTTTGGCACAAATCCATGTGCGGGTGCTAAAAAGAGCAGCATTGGCATGCTTTTCACGTCGTTTGGTAGAAATCCACACGCGCGTTCTGCCAAAAGCGTCATTTGCATGCAAATCGTGTGGTTTTGCAGAAAACTGCAATCTCGTCTACCAAAAGTGTCGTATTCATGCTTAAAACGCGTTTTGGCACAAATTCATGTGCGGGTTCTAAAAAGAGCAGCATTGGCATGCTTTTCACGTCGTTTGGTAGAAATCCACACGCGCGTTCTGCCAAAAGCGTCATTTGCATGCATATCGTGTGGTTTTGCAGAAAACAGCAATCTCGTCTACCAAAAGTGTCGTATTCATGCTTAAAACGCGTTTTGGCACAAATCCATGTGCGGGTTCTAAAAAGAGCAGCATTGGCATGCTTTTCACGTCGTTTGGTAGAAATACACACGCGCGTTCTGCCAAAAGCGTCATTTGCATGCATATCGTGTGGTTTTGCAGAAAACTGCAATCTCGTCTACCAAAAGTGTCGTATTCATGCTTAAAACGCGTTTTGGCACAAATCCAAGTGCGGGTGCTAAAAGAGCAGCATTGGCACGCTTTTCACGTCGTTTGGTAGAAATCCACACGCGCGTTCTGCCAAAAGCGTCATTTGCATGCAAATCGTTTGGTTTTGCAGAAAACTGCAATCTCGTCTACCAAAAGTGTCGTATTCATGCTTAAAACGCGTTTTGGCACAAATTCATGTGCGGGTTCTAAAAAGAGCAGCATTGGCATGCTTTTCACGTCGTTTGGTAGAAATCCACACGCGCGTTCTGCCAAAAGCGTCATTTGCATGCAAATCGTGTGGTTTTGCAGAAAACTGCAATCTCGTCTACCAAAAGTGTCGTATTCATGCTTAAAACGCGTTTTGGCACAAATTCATGTGCGGGTTCTAAAAAGAGCAGCATTGCCATGCTTTTCACGTCGTTTGGTAGAAATCCACACGCGCGTTCTGCCAAAAGCGTCATTTGCATGCATATCGTGTGGTTTTGCAGAAAACTGCATCCTCGTCTACCAAAAGTGTCGTATTCATGCTTAAAACGCGTTTTGGCACAAATCCATGTGCGGGTGCTAAAAAGAGCAGCATTGGCATGCTTTTCACGTCGTTTGGTAGAAATCCACACGCGCGTTCTGCCAAAAGCGTCATTTGCATGCATATCGTGTGGTTTTGCAGAAAACTGCAATCTCGTCTACCAAAAGTGTCGTATTCATGCTTAAAACGCGTTTTGGCACAAATCCAAGTGCGGGTGCTAAAAAGAGCAGCATTGGCACGCTTTTCACGTCGTTTGGTAGAAATCCACACGCGCGTTCTGCCAAAAGCGTCATTTGCATGCAAATCGTTTGGTTTTGCAGAAAACTGCAATCTCGTCTACCAAAAGTGTCGTATTCATGCTTAAAACGCGTTTTGGCACAAATTCATGTGCGGGTTCTAAAAAGAGCAGCATTGGCATGCTTTTCACGTCGTTTGGTAGAAATCCACACGCGCGTTCTGCCAAAAGCGTCATTTGCATGCATAACGTGTGGTTTTGCAGAAAACTGCAATCTCGTCTACCAAAAGTGTCGTATTCATGCTTAAAACGCGTTTTGGCACAAATCCATGTGCGGGTTCTAAAAAGAGCAGCATTGGCATGCTTTTCACGTCGTTTGGTAGAAATCCACACGCGCGTTCTGCCAAAAGCGTCATTTGCATGCATATCGTGTGGTTTTGCAGAAAACTGCAATCTCGTCTACCAAAAGTGTCGTATTCATGCTTAAAACGCGTTTTGGCACAAATCCAAGTGCGGGTGCTAAAAAGAGCAGCATTGGCACGCTTTTCACGTCGTTTGGTAGAAATCCACACGCGCGTTCTGCCAAAAGCGTCATTTGCATGCAAATCGTGTGGTTTTGCAGAAAACTGCAATCTCGTCTACCAAAAGTGTCGTATGCATGCTTAAAACGCGTTTTGGCACAAATTCATGTGCGGGTTCTAAAAAGAGCAGCATTGGCATGCTTTTCACGTCGTTTGGTAGAAATCCACACGCGCGTTCTGCCAAAAGCGTCATTTGCATGCATATCGTGTGGTTTTGCAGAAAACAGCAATCTCGTCTACCAAAAGTGTCGTATTCATGCTAAAAACGCGTTTTGGCACAAATCCATGTGCGGGTTCTAAAAAGAGCAGCATTGGCATGCTTTTCACGTCGTTTGGTAGAAATCCACACGCGCGTTCTGCCAAAAGCGTCATTTGCATGCATATCGTGTGGTTTTGCAGAAAACAGCAATCTCGTCTACCAAAAGTGTCGTATTCATGCTTAAAACGCGTTTTGGCACAAATCCATGTGCGGGTTCTAAAAAGAGCAGCATTGGCATGCTTTTCACGTCGTTTGGTAGAAATCCACACGCGCGTTCTGCCAAAAGCGTCATTTGCATGCATATCGTGTGGTTTTGCAGAAAACTGCAATCTCGTCTACCAAAAGTGTCGTATTCATACTTAAAACGCGTTTTGGCACAAATCCAAGTGCGGGTGCTAAAAAGAGCAGCATTGGCACGCTTTTCACGTCGTTTGGTAGAAATCCACACGCTCGTTCTGCCAAAAGCGTCATTTGCATGCAAATCGTGTGGTTTTGCAGAAAACTGCAATCTCGTCTACCAAAAGTGTCGTATTCATGCTTAAAACGCGTTTTGGCACAAATTCATGTGCGGGTTCTAAAAAGAGCAGCATTGGCATGCTTTTCACGTCGTTTGGTAGAAATCCACACGCGCGTTCTGCCAAAAGCGTCATTTGCATGCATATCGTGTGGTTTTGCAGAAAACTGCAATCTCGTCTACCAAAAGTGTCGTATTCATGCTTAAAACGCGTTTTGGCACAAATCCATGTGCGGGTTCTAAAAAGAGCAGCATTGGCATGCTTTTCACGTCGTTTGGTAGAAATCCACACGCGCGTTCTGCCAAAAGCGTCATTTCCATGCATATCGTGTGGTTTTGCAGAAAACTGCATCCTCGTCTACCAAAAGTGTCGTATTCATGCGTAAAACGCGTTTTGGCACAAATCCATGTGCGGGTTCTAAAAAGAGCAGCATTGGCATGCTTTTCACGTCGTTTGGTGGAAATCCACACGCGCGTTCTGCCAAAAGCGTCATTTGCATGCAAATCGTGTGGTTTTGCAGAAAACTGCAATCTCGTCTACCAAAAGTTAAGTATGCATGCTTAAAACGCGTTTTGGCACAAATTCATGTGCGGGTTCTAAAAAGAGCAGCATTGGCATGCTTTTCACGTCGTTTGGTAGAAATCCACACGCGCGTTCTGCCAAAAGCGTCATTTGCATGCATATCGTGTGGTTTTGCAGAAAACAGCAATCTCGTCTACCAAAAGTGTCGTATTCATGCTTAAAACGCGTTTTGGCACAAATCCATGTGCGGGTTCTAAAAAGAGCAGCATTGGCATGCTTTTCACGTCGTTTGGTAGAAATCCACACGCGCGTTCTGCCAAAAGCGTCATTTGCATGCATATCGTGTGGTTTTGCAGAAAACTGCATCCTCGTCTACCAAAAGTGTCGTATTCATGCTTAAAACGCGTTTTGGCACAAATCCATGTGCGGGTGCTAAAAAGAGCAGCATTGGCATGCTTTTCACGTCGTTTGGTAGAAATCCACACGCGCGTTCTGCCAAAAGCGTCATTTGCATGCAAATCGTGTGGTTTTGCAGAAAACTGCAATCTCGTCTACCAAAAGTGTCGTATTCATGCTTAAAACGCGTTTTGGCACAAATTCATGTGCGGGTTCTAAAAAGAGCAGCATTGGCATGCTTTTCACGTCGTTTGGTAGAAATCCACACGCGCGTTCTGCCAAAAGCGTCATTTGCATGCATATCGTGTGGTTTTGCAGAAAACAGCAATCTCGTCTACCAAAAGTGTCGTATTCATGCTTAAAACGCGTTTTGGCACAAATCCATGTGCGGGTTCTAAAAAGAGCAGCATTGGCATGCTTTTCACGTCGTTTGGTAGAAATACACACGCGCGTTCTGCCAAAAGCGTCATTTGCATGCATATCGTGTGGTTTTGCAGAAAACTGCAATCTCGTCTACCAAAAGTGTCGTATTCATGCTTAAAACGCGTTTTGGCACAAATCCAAGTGCGGGTGCTAAAAGAGCAGCATTGGCACGCTTTTCACGTCGTTTGGTAGAAATCCACACGCGCGTTCTGCCAAAAGCGTCATTTGCATGCAAATCGTTTGGTTTTGCAGAAAACTGCAATCTCGTCTACCAAAAGTGTCGTATTCATGCTTAAAACGCGTTTTGGCACAAATTCATGTGCGGGTTCTAAAAAGAGCAGCATTGGCATGCTTTTCACGTCGTTTGGTAGAAATCCACACGCGCGTTCTGCCAAAAGCGTCATTTGCATGCAAATCGTGTGGTTTTGCAGAAAACTGCAATCTCGTCTACCAAAAGTGTCGTATTCATGCTTAAAACGCGTTTTGGCACAAATTCATGTGCGGGTTCTAAAAAGAGCAGCATTGCCATGCTTTTCACGTCGTTTGGTAGAAATCCACACGCGCGTTCTGCCAAAAGCGTCATTTGCATGCATATCGTGTGGTTTTGCAGAAAACTGCATCCTCGTCTACCAAAAGTGTCGTATTCATGCTTAAAACGCGTTTTGGCACAAATCCATGTGCGGGTGCTAAAAAGAGCAGCATTGGCATGCTTTTCACGTCGTTTGGTAGAAATCCACACGCGCGTTCTGCCAAAAGCGTCATTTGCATGCATATCGTGTGGTTTTGCAGAAAACTGCAATCTCGTCTACCAAAAGTGTCGTATTCATGCTTAAAACGCGTTTTGGCACAAATCCAAGTGCGGGTGCTAAAAAGAGCAGCATTGGCACGCTTTTCACGTCGTTTGGTAGAAATCCACACGCGCGTTCTGCCAAAAGCGTCATTTGCATGCATATCGTGTGGTTTTGCAGAAAACTGCAATCTCGTCTACCAAAAGTGTCGTATTCATGCTTAAAACGCGTTTTGGCACAAATCCAAGTGCGGGTGCTAAAAAGAGCAGCATTGGCACGCTTTTCACGTCGTTTGGTAGAAATCCACACGCGCGTTCTGCCAAAAGCGTCATTTGCATGCAAATCGTGTGGTCTTGCAGAAAACTGCAATCTCGTCTACCAAAAGTGTCGTATGCATGCTTAAAACGCGTTTTGGCACAAATTCATGTGCGGGTTCTAAAAAGAGCAGCATTGGCATGCTTTTCACGTCGTTTGGTAGAAATCCACACGCGCGTTCTGCCAAAAGCGTCATTTGCATGCATATCGTGTGGTTTTGCAGAAAACAGCAATCTCGTCTACCAAAAGTGTCGTATTCATGCTAAAAACGCGTTTTGGCACAAATCCATGTGCGGGTTCTAAAAAGAGCAGCATTGGCATGCTTTTCACGTCGTTTGGTAGAAATCCAAACGCGCGTTCTGCCAAAAGCGTCATTTGCATGCATATCGTGTGGTTTTGCAGAAAACTGCATCCTCGTCTACCAAAATTGTCGTATTCATGCTTAAAACGCGTTTTGGCACAAATCCATGTGCGGGTGCTAAAAAGAGCAGCATTGGCATGCTTTTCACGTCGTTTGGTAGAAATCCACACGCGCGTTCTGCCAAAAGCGTCATTTGCATGCAAATCGTGTGGTTTTGCAGAAAACTGCAATCTCGTCTACCAAAAGTGTCGTATTCATGCTTAAAACGCGTTTTGGCACAAATCCATGTGCGGGTTCTAAAAAGAGCAGCATTGGCATGCTTTTCACGTCGTTTGGTAGAAATCCACACGCGCGTTCTGCCAAAAGCGTCATTTGCATGCATATCGTGTGGTTTCGCAGAAAACTGCATCCTCGTCTACCAAAAGTGTCGTATTCATGCTTAAAACGCGTTTTGGCACAAATCCATGTGCGGGTGCTAAAAAGAGCAGCATTGGCATGCTTTTCACGTCGTTTGGTAGAAATCCACACGCGCGTTCTGCCAAAAGCGTCATTTGCATGCAAATCGTGTGGTTTTGCAGAAAACTGCAATCTCGTCTACCAAAAGTGTCGTATTCATGCTTAAAACGCGTTTTGGCACAAATTCATGTGCGGGTTCTAAAAAGAGCAGCATTGGCATGCTTTTCACGTCGTTTGGTAGAAATCCACACGCGCGTTCTGCCAAAAGCGTCATTTGCTTGCATATCGTGTGGTTTTGCAGAAAACAGCAATCTCGTCTACCAAAAGTGTCGTATTCATGCTTAAAACGCGTTTTGGCTCAAATCCATGTGCGGGTTCTAAAAAGAGCAGCATTGGCATGCTTTTCACGTCGTTTGGTAGAAATCCACACGCGCGTTCTGCCAAAAGCGTCATTTGCATGCATATCGTGTGGTTTTGCAGAAAACAGCAATCTCGTCTACCAAAAGTGTCGTATTCATGCTTAAAACGCGTTTTGGCACAAATCCATGTGCGGGTTCTAAAAAGAGCAGCATTGGCATGCTTTTCACGTCGTTTGGTAGAAATCCACACGCGCGTTCTGCCAAAAGCGTCATTTGCATGCATATCGTGTGGTTTTGCAGAAAACAGCAATCTCGTCTACCAAAAGTGTCGTATTCATGCTTAAAACGCGTTTTGGCACAAATCCATGTGCGGGTTCTAAAAAGAGCAGCATTGGCATGCTTTTCACGTCGTTTGGTAGAAATCCACACGCGCGTTCTGCCAAAAGCGTCATTTGCATGCATATCGTGTGGTTTTGCAGAAAACTGCAATCTCGTCTACCAAAAGTGTCGTATTCATACTTAAAACGCGTTTTGGCACAAATCCAAGTGCGGGTGCTAAAAAGAGCAGCATTGGCACGCTTTTCACGTCGTTTGGTAGAAATCCACACGCGCGTTCTGCCAAAAGCGTCATTTGCATGCAAATCGTGTGGTTTTGCAGAAAACTGCAATCTCGTCTACCAAAAGTGTCGTATTCATGCTTAAAACGCGTTTTGGCACAAATTCATGTGCGGGTTCTAAAAAGAGCAGCATTGGCATGCTTTTCACGTCGTTTGGTAGAAATCCACACGCGCGTTCTGCCAAAAGCGTCATTTGCATGCATATCGTGTGGTTTTGCAGAAAACTGCAATCTCGTCTACCAAAAGTGTCGTATTCATGCTTAAAACGCGTTTTGGCACAAATCCATGTGCGGGTTCTAAAAAGAGCAGCATTGGCATGCTTTTCACGTCGTTTGGTAGAAATCCACACGCGCGTTCTGCCAAAAGCGTCATTTCCATGCATATCGTGTGGTTTTGCAGAAAACTGCATCCTCGTCTACCAAAAGTGTCGTATTCATGCGTAAAACGCGTTTTGGCACAAATCCATGTGCGGGTTCTAAAAAGAGCAGCATTGGCATGCTTTTCACGTCGTTTGGTGGAAATCCACACGCGCGTTCTGCCAAAAGCGTCATTTGCATGCAAATCGTGTGGTTTTGCAGAAAACTGCAATCTCGTCTACCAAAAGTTAAGTATGCATGCTTAAAACGCGTTTTGGCACAAATTCATGTGCGGGTTCTAAAAAGAGCAGCATTGGCATGCTTTTCACGTCGTTTGGTAGAAATCCACACGCGCGTTCTGCCAAAAGCGTCATTTGCATGCATATCGTGTGGTTTTGCAGAAAACAGCAATCTCGTCTACCAAAAGTGTCGTATTCATGCTTAAAACGCGTTTTGGCACAAATCCATGTGCGGGTTCTAAAAAGAGCAGCATTGGCATGCTTTTCACGTCGTTTGGTAGAAATCCACACGCGCGTTCTGCCAAAAGCGTCATTTGCATGCATATCGTGTGGTTTTGCAGAAAACTGCATCCTCGTCTACCAAAAGTGTCGTATTCATGCGTAAAACGCGTTTTGGCACAAATCCATGTGCGGGTTCTAAAAAGAGCAGCATTGACATGCTTTTCACGTCGTTTGGTGGAAATCCACACGCGCGTTCTGCCAAAAGCGTCATTTGCATGCAAATCGTGTGGTTTTGCAGAAAACTGCAATCTCGTCTACCAAAAGTTAAGTATGCATGCTTAAAACGCGTTTTGGCACAAATTCATGTGCGGGTTCTAAAAAGAGCAGCATTGGCATGCTTTTCACGTCGTTTGGTAGAAATCCACACGCGCGTTCTGCCAAAAGCGTCATTTGCATGCATATCGTGTGGTTTTGCAGAAAACAGCAATCTCGTCTACCAAAAGTGTCGTATTCATGCTTAAAACGCGTTTTGGCACAAATCCATGTGCGGGTTCTAAAAAGAGCAGCATTGGCATGCTTTTCACGTCGTTTGGTAGAAATCCACACGCGCGTTCTGCCAAAAGCGTCATTTGCATGCATATCGTGTGGTTTTGCAGAAAACTGCATCCTCGTCTACCAAAAGTGTCGTATTCATGCTTAAAACGCGTTTTGGCACAAATCCATGTGCGGGTGCTAAAAACAGCAGCATTGGCATGCTTTTCACGTCGTTTGGTAGAAATCCACACGCGCGTTCTGCCAAAAGCGTCATTTGCATGCAAATCGTGTGGTTTTGCAGAAAACTGCAATCTCGTCTACCAAAAGTGTCGTATTCATGCTTAAAACGCGTTTTGGCACAAATTCATGTGCGGGTTCTAAAAAGAGCAGCATTGGCATGCTTTTCACGTCGTTTGGTAGAAATCCACACGCGCGTTCTGCCAAAAGCGTCATTTGCATGCATATCGTGTGGTTTTGCAGAAAACTGCAATCTCGTCTACCAAAAGTGTCGTATTCATGCTTAAAACGCGTTTTGGCACAAATCCATGTGCGGGTTCTAAAAAGAGCAGCATTGGCATGCTTTTCACGTCGTTTGGTAGAAATCCACACGCGCGTTCTGCCAAAAGCGTCATTTGCATGCAAATCGTGTGGTTTTGCAGAAAACTGCAATCTCGTCTACCAAAAGTGTCGTATTCATGCTTAAAACGCGTTTTGGCACAAATTCATGTGCGGGTTCTAAAAAGAGCAGCATTGCCATGCTTTTCACGTCGTTTGGTAGAAATCCACACGCGCGTTCTGCCAAAAGCGTCATTTGCATGCATATCGTGTGGTTTTGCAGAAAACTGCATCCTCGTCTACCAAAAGTGTCGTATTCATGCTTAAAACGCGTTTTGGCACAAATCCATGTGCGGGTGCTAAAAAGAGCAGCATTGGCATGCTTTTCACGTCGTTTGGTAGAAATCCACACGCGCGTTCTGCCAAAAGCGTCATTTGCATGCATATCGTGTGGTTTTGCAGAAAACTGCAATCTCGTCTACCAAAAGTGTCGTATTCATGCTTAAAACGCGTTTTGGCACAAATCCAAGTGCGGGTGCTAAAAAGAGCAGCATTGGCACGCTTTTCACGTCGTTTGGTAGAAATCCACACGCGCGTTCTGCCAAAAGCGTCATTTGCATGCAAATCGTTTGGTTTTGCAGAAAACTGCAATCTCGTCTACCAAAAGTGTCGTATTCATGCTTAAAACGCGTTTTGGCACAAATTCATGTGCGGGTTCTAAAAAGAGCAGCATTGGCATGCTTTTCACGTCGTTTGGTAGAAATCCACACGCGCGTTCTGCCAAAAGCGTCATTTGCATGCATATCGTGTGGTTTTGCAGAAAACTGCAATCTCGTCTACCAAAAGTGTCGTATTCATGCTTAAAACGCGTTTTGGCACAAATCCATGTGCGGGTTCTAAAAAGAGCAGCATTGGCATGCTTTTCACGTCGTTTGGTAGAAATCCGCACGCGCGTTCTGCCAAAAGCGTCATTTGCATGCATATCGTGTGGTTTTGCAGAAAACTGCAATCTCGTCTACCAAAAGTGTCGTATTCATGCTTAAAACGCGTTTTGGCACAAATCCAAGTGCGGGTGCTAAAAAAAGCAGCATTGGCACGCTTTTCACGTCGTTTGGTAGAAATCCACACGCGCGTTCTGCCAAAAGCGTCATTTGCATGCAAATCGTGTGGTTTTGCAGAAAACTGCAATCTCGTCTACCAAAAGTGTCGTATGCATGCTTAAAACGCGTTTTGGCCCAAATTCATGTGCGGGTTCTAAAAAGAGCAGCATTGGCATGCTTTTCACGTCGTTTGGTAGAAATCCACACGCGCGTTCTGCCAAAAGCGTCATTTGCATGCATATCGTGTGGTTTTGCAGAAAACAGCAATCTCGTCTACCAAAAGTGTCGTATTCATGCTAAAAACGCGTTTTGGCACAAATCCATGTGCGGGTTCTAAAAAGAGCAGCATTGGCATGCTTTTCACGTCGTTTGGTAGAAATCCACACGCGCGTTCTGCCAAAAGCGTCATTTGCATGCATATCGTGTGGTTTTGCAGAAAACTGCAACCTCGTCTACCAAAAGTGTCGTATTCATGCTTAAAACGCGTTTTGGCACAAATCCATGTGCGGGTTCTAAAAAGAGCAGCATTGGCATGCTTTTCACGTCGTTTGGTAGAAATCCACACGCGCGTTCTGCCAAAAGCGTCATTTGCATGCATATCGTGTGGTTTTGCAGAAAACTGCATCCTCGTCTACCAAAACTGTCGTATTCATGCTTAAAACGCGTTTTGGCACAAATCCATGTGCGGGTGCTAAAAAGAGCAGCATTGGCATGCTTTTCACGTCGTTTGGTAGAAATCCACACGCGCGTTCTGCCAAAAGCGTCATTTGCATGCAAATCGTGTGGTTTTGCAGAAAACTGCAATCTCGTCTACCAAAAGTGTCGTATTCATGCTTAAAACGCGTTTTGGCACAAATTCATGTGCGGGTTCTAAAAAGAGCAGCATTGGCATGCTTTTCACGTCGTTTGGTAGAAATCCACAAGCGCGTTCTGCCAAAAGCGTCATTTGCATGCAAATCGTGTGGTTTTGCAGAAAACTGCATCCTCGTCTACCAAAAGTGTCGTATTCATGCTTAAAACGCGTTTTGGCACAAATCCATGTGCGGGTGCTAAAAAGAGCAGCATTGGCATGCTTTTCACGTCGTTTGGTAGAAATCCACACGCGCGTTCTGCCAAAAGCGTCATTTGCATGCATATCGTGTGGTTTTGCAGAAAACTGCAATCTCGTCTACCAAAAGTGTCGTATTCATGCTTAAAACGCGTTTTGGCACAAATTCATGTGCGGGTTCTAAAAAGAGCAACATTGGCATGCTTTTCACGTCGTTTGGTAGAAATCCACACGCGCGTTCTGCCAAAAGCGTCATTTGCATGCATATCGTGTGGTTTTGCAGAAAACTGCAATCTCGTCTACCAAAAGTGTCGTATTCATGCTTAAAACGCGTTTTGGCACAAATCCATGTGCGGGTTCTAAAAAGAGCAGCATTGGCATGCTTTTCACGTCGTTTGGTAGAAATCCACACGCGCGTTCTGCCAAAAGCGTGATTTGCATGCAAATCGTGTGGTTTTGCAGAAAACTGCAATCTCGTCTACCAAAAGTGTCGTATTCATGCTTAAAACGCGTTTTGGCACAAATTTATGTGCGGGTTCTAAAAAGAGCAGCATTGCCATGCTTTTCACGTCGTTTGGTAGAAATCCACACGCGCGTTCTGCCAAAAGCGTCATTTGCATGCATATCGTGTGGTTTTGCAGAAAACTGCATCCTCGTCTACCAAAAGTGTCGTATTCATGCTTAAAACGCGTTTTGGCACAAATCCATGTGCGGGTGCTAAAAAGAGCAGCATTGGCATGCTTTTCACGTCGTTTGGTAGAAATCCACACGCGCGTTCTGCCAAAAGCGTCATTTGCATGCATATCGTGTGGTTTTGCAGAAAACTGCAATCTCGTCTACCAAAAGTGTCGTATTCATGCTTAAAACGCGTTTTGGCACAAATCCAAGTGCGGGTGCTAAAAAGAGCAGCATTGGCACGCTTTTCACGTCGTTTGGTAGAAATCCACACGCGCGTTCTGCCAAAAGCGTCATTTGCATGCAAATCGTGTGGTTTTGCAGAAAACTGCAATCTCGTCTACCAAAAGTGTCGTATTCATGCTTAAAACGCGTTTTGGCACAAATTCATGTGCGGGTTCTAAAAAGAGCAGCATTGGCATGCTTTTCACGTCGTTTGGTAGAAATCCACACGCGCGTTCTGCCAAAAGCGTCATTTGCATGCATATCGTGTGGTTTTGCAGAAAACTGCAATCTCGTCTACCAAAAGTGTCGTATTCATGCTTAAAACGCGTTTTGGCACAAATCCATGTGCGGGTTCTAAAAAGAGCAGCATTGGCATGCTTTTCACGTCGTTTGGTAGAAATCCACACGCGCGTTCTGCCAAAAGCGTCATTTGCATGCAAATCGTGTGGTTTTGCAGAAAACTGCAATCTCGTCTACCAAAAGTGTCGTATGCATGCTTAAAACGCGTTTTGGCACAAATTCATGTGCGGGTTCTACAAAGAGCAGCATTGGCATGCTTTTCACGTCGTTTGGTAGAAATCCACACGCGCGTTCTGCCAAAAGCGTCATTTGCATGCATATCGTGTGGTTTTGCAGAAAACAGCAATCTCGTCTACCAAAAGTGTCGTATTCATGCTTAAAACGCGTTTTGGCACAAATCCATGTGCGGGTTCTAAAAAGAGCAGCATTGGCATGCTTTTCACGTCGTTTGGTAGAAATCCACACGCGCGTTCTGCCAAAAGCGTCATTTGCATGCATATCGTGTGGTTTTGCAGAAAACTGCAATCTCGTCTACCAAAAGTGTCGTATTCATGCTTAAAACGCGTTTTGGCACAAATCCAAGTGCGGGTGCTAAAAAGAGCAGCATTGGCACGCTTTTCACGTCGTTTGGTAGAAATCCACACGCGCGTTCTGCCAAAAGCGTCATTTTCATGCAAATCGTGTGGTTTTGCAGAAAACTGCAATCTCGTCTACCAAAAGTGTCGTATTCATGCTTAAAACGCGTTTTGGCACAAATTCATGTGCGGGTTCTAAAAAGAGCAGCATTGGCATGCTTTTCACGTCGTTTGGTAGAAATCCACACGCGCGTTCTGCCAAAAGCGTCATTTGCATGCATATCGTGTGGTTTTGCAGAAAACAGCAATCTCGTCTACCAAAAGTGTCGTATTCATGCTTAAAACGCGTTTTGGCACAAATCCATGTGCGGGTTCTAAAAAGAGCAGCATTGGCATGCTTTTCACGTCGTTTGGTAGAAATCCACACGCGCGTTCTGCCAAAAGCGTCATTTGCATGCATATCGTGTGGTTTTGCAGAAAACTGCATCCTCGTCTACCAAAGTGTCGTATTCATGCTTAAAACGCGTTTTGGCACAAATCCATGTGCGGGTGCTAAAAAGAGCAGCATTGGCATGCTTTTCACGTCGTTTGGTAGAAATCCACACGCGCGTTCTGCCAAAAGCGTCATTTGCATGCAAATCGTGTGGTTTTGCAGAAAACTGCAATCTCGTCTACCAAAAGTGTCGTATTCATGCTTAAAACGCGTTTTGGCACAAATCCAAGTGCGGGTGCTAAAAAGAGCAGCATTGGCACGCTTTTCACGTCGTTTGGTAGAAATCCACACGCGCGTTCTGCCAAAAGCGTCATTTGCATGCAAATCGTGTGGTTTTGCAGAAAACTGCAATCTCGTCTACCAAAAGTGTCGTATTCATGCTTAAAACGCGTTTTGGCACAAATTCATGTGCGGGTTCTAAAAAGAGCAGCATTGGCATGCTTTTCACGTCGTTTGGTAGAAATCCACACGCGCGTTCTGCCAAAAGCGTCATTTGCATGCATATCGTGTGGTTTTGCAGAAAACTGCAATCTCGTCTACCAAAAGTGTCGTATTCACGCTTAAAACGCGTTTTGGCACAAATCCATGTGCGGGTTCTAAAAAGAGCAGCATTGGCATGCTTTTCACGTCGTTTGGTAGAAATCCACACGCGCGTTCTGCCAAAAGCGTCATTTGCATGCATATCGTGTGGTTTTGCAGAAAACTGCAATCTCGTCTACCAAAAGTGTCGTATTCATGCTTAAAACGCGTTTTGGCACAAATCCAAGTGCGGGTGCTAAAAAGAGCAGCATTCGCACGCTTTTCACGTCGTTTGGTAGAAATCCACACGCGCGTTCTGCCAAAAGCGTCATTTGCATGCAAATCGTGTGGTTTTGCAGAAAACTGCAATCTCGTCTACCAAAAGTGTCGTATGCATGCTTAAAACGCGTTTTGGCACAAATTCATGTGCGGGTTCTAAAAAGAGCAGCATTGGCATGCTTTTCACGTCGTTTGGTAGAAATCCACACGCGCGTTCTGCCAAAAGCGTCATTTGCATGCATATCGTGTGGTTTTGCAGAAAACAGCAATCTCGTCTACCAAAAGTGTCGTATTCATGCTTAAAACGCGTTTTGGCACAAATCCATGTGCGGGTTCTAAAAAGAGCAGCATTGGCATGCTTTTCACGTCGTTTGGTAGAAATCCACACGCGCGTTCTGCCAAAAGCGTCATTTGCATGCATATCGTGTGGTTTTGCAGAAAACTGCAATCTCGTCTACCAAAAGTGTCGTATTCATGCTTAAAACGCGTTTTGGCACAAATCCAAGTGCGGGTGCTAAAAAGAGCAGCATTGGCACGCTTTTCACGTCGTTTGGTAGAAATCCACACGCGCGTTCTGCCAAAAGCGTCATTTGCATGCATATCGTGTGGTTTTGCAGAAAACTGCATCCTCGTCTACCAAAAGTGTCGTATTCATGCTTAAAACGCGTTTTGGCACAAATCCATGTGCGGGTTCTAAAAAGAGCAGCATTGGCATGCTTTTCACGTCGTTTGGTAGAAATCCACACGCGCGTTCTGCCAAAAGCGTCATTTGCATGCATATCGTGTGGTTTTGCAGAAAACTGCATCCTCGTCTACCAAAAGTGTCGTATTCATGCTTAAAACGCGTTTTGGCACAAATCCATGTGCGGGTGCTAAAAAGAGCAGCATTGGCATGCTTTTCACGTCGTTTGGTAGAAATCCACACGCGCGTTCTGCCAAAAGCGTCATTTGCATGCAAATCGTGTGGTTTTGCAGAAAACTGCAATCTCGTCTACCAAAAGTGTCGTATTCATGCTTAAAACGCGTTTTGGCACAAATTCATGTGCGGGTTCTAAAAAGAGCAGCATTGGCATGCTTTTCATGTCGTTTGGTAGAAATCCACACGTGCGTTCTGCCAAAAGCGTCATTTGCATGCATATCGTGTGGTTTTGCAGAAAACTGCATCCTCGTCTACCAAAAGTGTCGTATTCATGCTTAAAACGCGTTTTGGCACAAATCCATGTGCGGGTGCTAAAAAGAGCAGCATTGGCATGCTTTTCACGTCGTTTGGTAGAAATCCACACGCGCGTTCTGCCAAAAGCGTCATTTGCATGCAAATCGTGTGGTTTTGTAGAAGACTGCAATCTCGTCTACCAAAAGTGTCGTATTCATGCTTAAAACGCGTTTTGGCACAAATTCATGTGCGGGTTCTAAAAAGAGCAGCATTGGCATGCTTTTCACGTCGTTTGGTAGAAATCCACACGCGCGTTCTGCCAAAAGCGTCATTTGCATGCATATCGTGTGGTTTTGCAGAAAACTGCAATCTCGTCTACCAAAAGTGTCGTATTCATGCTTAAAACGCGTTTTGGCACAAATCCATGTGCGGGTTCTAAAAAGAGCAGCATTGGCATGCTTTTCACGTCGTTTGGTAGAAATCCACACGCGCGTTCTGCCAAAAGCGTCATTTGCATGCATATCGTGTGGTTTTGCAGAAAACTGCATCCTCGTCTACCAAGAGTGTCGTTTTCATGCTTAAAACGCGTTTTGGCACAAATCCATGTGCGGGTTCTAAAAAGAGCAGCATTGGCATGCTTTTCACGTCGTTTGGTAGAAATCCACACGCGCGTTCTGCCAAAAGCGTCATTTGCATGCAAATCGTGTGGTTTTGCAGAAAACTGCATCCTCGTCTACCAAAAGTGTCGTATTCATGCTTAAAACGCGTTTTGGCACAAATCCATGTGCGGGTTCTAAAAAGAGCAGCATTGGCATGCTTTTCACGTCGTTTGGTAGAAATCCACACGCGCGTTCTGCCAAAAGCGTCATTTGCATGCATATCGTGTGGTTTTGCAGAAAACTGCAATCTCGTCTACCAAAAGTGTCGTATGCATGCTTAAAACGCGTTTTGGCACAAATTCATGTGCGGGTTCTAAAAAGAGCAGCATTGGCATGCTTTTCACGTCGTTTGGTAGAAATCCACACGCGCGTTCTGCCAAAAGCGTCATTTGCATGCATATCGTGTGGTTTTGCAGAAAACAGCAATCTCGTCTACCAAAAGTGTCGTATTCATGCTTAAAACGCGTTTTGGCACAAATCCATGTGCGGGTTCTAAAAAGAGCAGCATTGGCATGCTTTTCACGTCGTTTGGTAGAAATCCACACGCGCGTTCTGCCAAAAGCGTCATTTGCATGCATATCGTGTGGTTTTGCAGAAAACTGCAATCTCGTCTACCAAAAGTGTCGTATTCATGCTTAAAACGCGTTTTGGCACAAATTCATGTGCGGGTTCTAAAAAGAGCAGCATTGGCATGCTTTTCACGTCGTTTGGTAGAAATCCACACGCGCGTTCTGCCAAAAGCGTCATTTGCATGCATATCGTGTGGTTTTGCAGAAAACAGCAATCTCGTCTACCAAAAGTGTCGTATTCATGCTTAAAACGCGTTTTGGCACAAATCCATGTGCGGGTTCTAAAAAGAGCAGCATTGGCATGCTTTTCACGTCGTTTGGTAGAAATCCACACGCGCGTTCTGCCAAAAGCGTCATTTGCATGCATATCGTGTGGTTTTGCAGAAAACTGCAATCTCGTCTACCAAAACTGTCGTATTCATGCTTAAAACGCGTTTTGGCACAAATCCAAGTGCGGGTGCTAAAAAGAGCAGCATTGGCACGCTTTTCACGTCGTTTGGTAGAAATCCACACGCGCGTTCTGCCAAAAGCGTCATTTGCATGCATATCGTGTGGTTTTGCAGAAAACTGCATCCTCGTCTACCAAAAGTGTCGTATTCATGCTTAAAACGCGTTTTGGCACAAATCCATGTGCGGGTGCTAAAAAGAGCAGCATTGGCATGCTTTTCACGTCGTTTGGTAGAAATCCACACGCGCGTTCTGCCAAAAGCGTCATTTGCATGCAAATCGTGTGGTTTTGCAGAAAACTGCAATCTCGTCTACCAAAAGTGTCGTATTCATGCTTAAAACGCGTTTTGGCACAAATTCATGTGCGGGTTCTAAAAAGAGCAGCATTGGCATGCTTTTCACGTCGTTTGGTAGAAATCCACACGCGCGTTCTGCCAAAAGCGTCATTTGCATGCATATCGTGTGGTTTTGCAGAAAACAGCAATCTCGTCTACCAAAATTGTCGTATTCATGCTTAAAACGCGTTTTGGCACAAATCCATGTGCGGGTTCTAAAAAGAGCAGCATTGGCATGCTTTTCACGTCGTTTGGTAGAAATCCACACGCGCGTTCTGCCAAAAGCGTCATTTGCATGCATATCGTGTGGTTTTGCAGAAAACTGCAATCTCGTCTACCAAAAGTGTCGTATTCATGCTTAAAACGCGTTTTGGCACAAATCCAAGTGCGGGTGCTAAAAAGAGCAGCATTGGCACGCTTTTCACGTCGTTTGGTAGAAATCCACACGCGCGTTCTGCCAAAAGCGTCATTTGCATGCAAATCGTGTGGTTTTGCAGAAAACTGCAATCTCGTCTACCAAAAGTGTCGTATTCATGCTTAAAACGCGTTTTGGCACAAATTCATGTGCGGGTTCTAAAAAGAGCAGCATTGGCATGCTTTTCACGTCGTTTGGTAGAAATCCACACGCGCGTTCTGCCAAAAGCGTCATTTGCATGCAAATCGTGTGGTTTTGCAGAAAACTGCATCCTCGTCTACCAAAAGTGTCGTATTCATGCTTAAAACGCGTTTTGGCACAAATCCATGTGCGGGTGCTAAAAAGAGCAGCATTGGCATGCTTTTCACGTCGTTTGGTAGAAATCCACACGCGCGTTCTGCCAAAAGCGTCATTTGCATGCATATCGTGTGGTTTTGCAGAAAACTGCAATCTCGTCTACCAAAAGTGTCGTATTCATGCTTAAAACGCGTTTTGGCACAAATTCATGTGCGGGTTCTAAAAAGAGCAACATTGGCATGCTTTTCACGTCGTTTGGTAGAAATCCACACGCGCGTTCTGCCAAAAGCGTCATTTGCATGCATATCGTGTGGTTTTGCAGAAAACTGCAATCTCGTCTACCAAAAGTGTCGTATTCATGCTTAAAACGCGTTTTGGCACAAATCCATGTGCGGGTTCTAAAAAGAGCAGCATTGGCATGCTTTTCACGTCGTTTGGTAGAAATCCACACGCGCGTTCTGCCAAAAGCGTCATTTGCATGCAAATCGTGTGGTTTTGCAGAAAACTGCAATCTCGTCTACCAAAAGTGTCGTATTCATGCTTAAAACGCGTTTTGGCACAAATTCATGTGCGGGTTCTAAAAAGAGCAGCATTGCCATGCTTTTCACGTCGTTTGGTAGAAATCCACACGCGCGTTCTGCCAAAAGCGTCATTTGCATGCATATCCTGTGGTTTTGCAGAAAACTGCATCCTCGTCTACCAAAAGTGTCGTATTCATGCTTAAAACGCGTTTTGGCACAAATCCATGTGCGGGTGCTAAAAAGAGCAGCATTGGCATGCTTTTCACGTCGTTTGGTAGAAATCCACACGCGCGTTCTGCCAAAAGCGTCATTTGCATGCATATCGTGTGGTTTTGCAGAAAACTGCAATCTCGTCTACCAAAAGTGTCGTATTCATGCTTAAAACGCGTTTTGGCACAAATCCAAGTGCGGGTGCTAAAAAGAGCAGCATTGGCACGCTTTTCACGTCGTTTGGTAGAAATCCACACGCGCGTTCTGCCAAAAGCGTCATTTGCATGCAAATCGTTTGGTTTTGCAGAAAACTGCAATCTCGTCTACCAAAAGTGTCGTATTCATGCTTAAAACGCGTTTTGGCACAAATTCATGTGCGGGTTCTAAAAAGAGCAGCATTGGCATGCTTTTCACGTCGTTTGGTAGAAATCCACACGCGCGTTCTGCCAAAAGCGTCATTTGCATGCATATCGTGTGGTTTTGCAGAAAACTGCATCCTCGTCTACCAAAAGTGTCGTATTCATGCTGAAAACGCGTTTTGGCACAAATCCATGTGCGGGTTCTAAAAAGAGCAGCATTGGCATGCTTTTCACGTCGTTTGGTAGAAATCCACACGCGCGTTCTGCCAAAAGCGTCATTTGCATGCAAATCGTGTGGTTTTGCAGAAAACTGCAATCTCGTCTACCAAAAGTTAAGTATGCATGCTTAAAACGCGTTTTGGCACAAATCCATGTGCGGGTGCTAAAAAGAGCAGCATTGGCATGCTTTTCACGTCGTTTGGTAGAAATCCACACGCGCGTTCTGCCAAAAGCGTCATTTGCATGCAAATCGTGTGGTTTTGCAGAAAACTGCAATCTCGTCTACCAAAAGTGTCGTATTCATGCTTAAAACGCGTTTTGGCACAAATCCATGTGCGGGTTCTAAAAAGAGCAGCATTGGCATGCTTTTCACGTCGTTTGGTAGAAATCCACACGCGCGTTCTGCCAAAAGCGTCATTTGCATGCAAATCGTGTGGTTTTGCAGAAAACTGCAATCTCGTCTACCAAAAGTGTCGTATTCATGCTTAAAACGCGTTTTGGCACAAATTCATGTCCGGGTTCTAAAAAGAGCAGCATTGGCATGCTTTTCACGTCGTTTGGTAGAAATCCACACGCGCGTTCTGCCAAAAGCGTCATTTGCATGCAAATCGTGTGATTTTGCAGAAAACTGCATCCTCGTCTACCAAAAGTGTCGTATTCATGCTTAAAACGCGTTTTGGCACAAATCCATGTGCGGGTGCTAAAAAGAGCAGCATTGGCATGCTTTTCACGTCGTTTGGTAGAAATCCACACGCGCGTTCTGCCAAAAGCGTCATTTGCATGCATATCGTGTGGTTTTGCAGAAAACTGCAATCTCGTCTACCAAAAGTGTCGTATTCATGCTTAAAACGCGTTTTGGCACAAATTCATGTGCGGGTTCTAAAAAGAGCAACATTGGCATGCTTTTCACGTCGTTTGGTAGAAATCCACACGCGCGTTCTGCCAAAAGCGTCATTTGCATGCATATCGTGTGGTTTTGCAGAAAACTGCAATCTCGTCTACCAAAAGTGTCGTATTCATGCTTAAAACGCGTTTTGGCACAAATCCATGTGCGGGTTCTAAAAAGAGCAGCATTGGCATGCTTTTCACGTCGTTTGGTAGAAATCCACACGCGCGTTCTGCCAAAAGCGTCATTTGCATGCAAATCGTGTGGTTTTGCAGAAAACTGCAATCTCGTCTACCAAAAGTGTCGTATTCATGCTTAAAACGCGTGTTGGCACAAATTCATGTGCGGTTTCTAAAAAGAGCAGCATTGCCATGCTTTTCACGTCGTTTGGTAGAAATCCACACGCGCGTTCTGCCAAAAGCGTCATTTGCATGCATATCGTGTGGTTTTGCAGAAAACTGCATCCTCGTCTACCAAAAGTGTCGTATTCATGCTTAAAACGCGTTTTGGCACAAATCCATGTGCGGGTGCTAAAAAGAGCAGCATTGCCATGCTTTTCACGTCGTTTGGTAGAAATCCACACGCGCGTTCTGCCAAAAGCGTCATTTGCATGCATATCGTGTGGTTTTGCAGAAAACTGCAATCTCGTCTACCAAAAGTGTCGTATTCATGCTTAAAACGCGTTTTGGCACAAATCCAAGTGCGGGTGCTAAAAAGAGCAGCATTGGCACGCTTTTCACGTCGTTTGGTAGAAATCCACACGCGCGTTCTGCCAAAAGCGTCATTTGCATGCAAATCGTGTGGTTTTGCAGAAAACTGCAATCTCGTCTACCAAAAGTGTCGTATTCATGCTTAAAACGCGTTTTGGCACAAATTCATGTGCGGGTTCTAAAAAGAGCAGCATTGGCATGCTTTTCACGTCGTTTGGTAGAAATCCACACGCGCGTTCTGCCAAAAGCGTCATTTGCATGCATATCGTGTGGTTTTGCAGAAAACAGCAATCTCGTCTACCAAAAGTGTCGTATTCATGCTAAAAACGCGTTTTGGCACAAATCCATGTGCGGGTTCTAAAAAGAGCAGCATTGGCATGCTTTTCACGTCGTTTGGTAGAAATCCACACGCGCGTTCTGCCAAAAGCGTCATTTGCATGCATATCGTGTGGTTTTGCAGAAAACTGCAACCTCGTCTACCAAAAGTGTCGTATTCATGCTTAAAACGCGTTTTGGCACAAATCCATGTGCGGGTTCTAAAAAGAGCAGCATTGGCATGCTTTTCACGTCGTTTGGTAGAAATCCACACGCGCGTTCTGCCAAAAGCGTCATTTGCATGCATATCGTGTGGTTTTGCAGAAAACTGCATCCTCGTCTACCAAAAGTGTCGTATTCATGCTTAAAACGCGTTTTGGCACAAATCCATGTGCGGGTGCTAAAAAGAGCAGCATTGGCATGCTTTTCACGTCGTTTGGTAGAAATCCACACGCGCGTTCTGCCAAAAGCGTCATTTGCATGCAAATCGTGTGGTTTTGCAGAGAACTGCAATCTCGTCTACCAAAAGTGTCGTATTCATGCTTAAAACGCGTTTTGGCACAAATTCATGTGCGGGTTCTAAAAAGAGCAGCATTGGCATGCTTTTCACGTCGTTTGGTAGAAATCCACACGCGCGTTCTGCCAAAAGCGTCATTTGCATGCAAATCGTGTGGTTTTGCAGAAAACTGCATCCTCGTCTACCAAAAGTGTCGTATTCATGCTTAAAACGCGTTTTGGCACAAATCCATGTGCGGGTGCTAAAAAGAGCAGCATTGGCATGCTTTTCACGTCGTTTGGTAGAAATCCACACGCGCGTTCTGCCAAAAGCGTCATTTGCATGCATATCGTGTGGTTTTGCAGAAAACTGCAATCTCGTCTACCAAAAGTGTCGTATTCATGCTTAAAACGCGTTTTGGCACAAATTCATGTGCGGGTTCTAAAAAGAGCAACATTGGCATGCTTTTCACGTCGTTTGGTAGAAATCCACACGCGCGTTCTGCCAAAAGCGTCATTTGCATGCATATCGTGTGGTTTTGCAGAAAACTGCAATCTCGTCTACCAAAAGTGTCGTATTCATGCTTAAAACGCGTTTTGGCACAAATCCATGTGCGGGTTCTAAAAAGAGCAGCATTGGCATGCTTTTCACGTCGTTTGGTAGAAATCCACACGCGCGTTCTGCCAAAAGCGTCATTTGCATGCAAATCGTGTGGTTTTGCAGAAAACTGCAATCTCGTCTACCAAAAGTGTCGTATTCATGCTTAAAACGCGTTTTGGCACAAATTCATGTGCGGGTTCTAAAAAGAGCAGCATTGCCATGCTTTTCACGTCGTATGGTAGAAATCCACACGCGCGTTCTGCCAAAAGCGTCATTTGCATGCATACCGTGTGGTTTTGCAGAAAACTGCATCCTCGTCTACCAAAAGTGTCGTATTCATGCTTAAAACGCGTTTTGGCACAAATCCATGTGCGGGTGCTAAAAAGAGCAGCATTGGCATGCTTTTCACGTCGTTTGGTAGAAATCCACACGCGCGTTCTGCCAAAAGCGTCATTTGCATGCATATCGTGTGGTTTTGCAGAAAACTGCAATCTCGTCTACCAAAAGTGTCGTATTCATGCTTAAAACGCGTTTTGGCACAAATCCAAGTGCGGGTGCTAAAAAGAGCAGCATTGGCACGCTTTTCACGTCGTTTGGTAGAAATCCACACGCGCGTTCTGCCAAAAGCGTCATTTGCATGCAAATCGTGTGGTTTTGCAGAAAACTGCAATCTCGTCTACCAAAAGTGTCGTATTCATGCTTAAAACGCGTTTTGGCACAAATTCATGTGCGGGTTCTAAAAAGAGCAGCATTGGCATGCTTTTCACGTCGTTTGGTAGAAATCCACACGCGCGTTCTGCCAAAAGCGTCATTTGCATGCATATCGTGTGGTTTTGCAAAAAACTGCAATCTCGTCTACCAAAAGTGTCGTATTCATGCTTAAAACGCGTTTTGGCACAAATCCATGTGCGGGTTCTAAAAAGAGCAGCATTGGCATGCTTTTCACGTCGTTTGGTAGAAATCCACACGCGCGTTCTGCCAAAAGCGTCATTTGCATGCATATCGTGTGGTTTTGCAGAAAACTGCAATCTCGTCTACCAAAAGTGTCGTATTCATGCTTAAAACGCGTTTTGGCACAAATCCAAGTGCGGGTGCTAAAAAGAGCAGCATTGGCACGCTTTTCACGTCGTTTGGTAGAAATCCACACGCGCGTTCTGCCAAAAGCGTCATTTGCATGCAAATCGTGTGGTTTTGCAGAAAACTGCAATCTCGTCTACCAAAAGTGTCGTATGCATGCTTAAAACGCGTTTTGGCACAAATTCATGTGCGGGTTCTAAAAAGAGCAGCATTGACATGCTTTTCACGTCGTTTGGTAGAAATCCACACGCGCGTTCTGCCAAAAGCGTCATTTGCATGCATATCGTGTGGTTTTGCAGAAAACAGCAATCTCGTCTACCAAAAGTGTCGTATTCATGCTTAAAACGCGTTTTGGCACAAATCCATGTGCGGGTTCTAAAAAGAGCAGCATTGGCATGCTTTTCACGTCGTTTGGTAGAAATCCACACGCGCGTTCTGCCAAAAGCGTCATTTGCATGCATATCGTGTGGTTTTGCAGAAAACTGCAATCTCGTCTACCAAAAGTGTCGTATTCATGCTTAAAACGCGTTTTGGCACAAATCCAAGTGCGGGTGCTAAAAAGAGCAGCATTGGCACGCTTTTCACGTCGTTTGGTAGAAATCCACACGCGCGTTCTGCCAAAAGCGTCATTTGCATGCAAATCGTGTGGTTTTGCAGAAAACTGCAATCTCGTCTACCAAAAGTGTCGTATTCATGCTTAAAACGCGTTTTGGCACAAATTCATGTGCGGGTTCTAAAAAGAGCAGCATTGGCATGCTTTTCACGTCGTTTGGTAGAAATCCACACGCGCGTTCTGCCAAAAGCGTCATTTGCATGCATATCGTGTGGTTTTGCAGAAAACTGCAATCTCGTCTACCAAAAGTGTCGTATTCATGCTTAAAACGCGTTTTGGCACAAATCCATGTGCGGGTTCTAAAAAGAGCAGCATTGGCATGCTTTTCACGTCGTTTGGTAGAAATCCACACGCGCGTTCTGCCAAAAGCGTCATTTGCATGCATATCGTGTGGTTTTGCAGAAAACTGCATCCTCGTCTACCAAAAGTGTCGTATTCATGCGTAAAACGCGTTTTGGCACAAATCCATGTGCGGGTTCTAAAAAGAGCAGCATTGGCATGCTTTTCACGTCGTTTGGTGGAAATCCACACGCGCGTTCTGCCAAAAGCGTAATTTGCATGCAAATCGTGTGGTTTTGCAGAAAACTGCAATCTCGTCTACCAAAAGTGTCGTATGCATGCTTAAAACGCGTTGTGGCACAAATTCATGTGCGGGTTCTAAAAAGAGCAGCATTGGCATGCTTTTCACGTCGTTTGGTAGAAATCCACACGCGCGTTCTGCCAAAAGCGTCATTTGCATGCATATCGTGTGGTTTTGCAGAAAACAGCAATCTCGTCTACCAAAAGTGTCGTATTCATGCTTAAAACGCGTTTTGGCACAAATCCATGTGCGGGTTCTAAAAAGAGCAGCATTGGCATGCTTTTCACGTCGTTTGGTAGAAATCTACACGCGCGTTCTGCCAAAAGCGTCATTTGCATGCATATCGTGTGGTTTTGCAGAAAACTGCATCCTCGTCTACCAAAAGTGTCGTATTCATGCTTAAAACGCGTTTTGGCACAAATCCATGTGCGGGTGCTAAAAAGAGCAGCATTGGCATGCTTTTCACGTCGTTTGGTAGAAATCCACACGCGCGTTCTGCCAAAAGCGTCATTTGCATGCAAATCGTGTGGTTTTGCAGAAAACTGCAATCTCGTCTACCAAAAGTGTCGTATTCATGCTTAAAACGCGTTTTGGCACAAATCCAAGTGCGGGTGCTAAAAAGAGCAGCATTGGCACGCTTTTCACGTCGTTTGGTAGAAATCCACACGCGCGTTCTGCCAAAAGCGTCATTTGCATGCAAATCGTGTGGTTTTGCAGAAAACTGCAATCTCGTCTACCAAAAGTGTCGTATTCATGCTTAAAACGCGTTTTGGCACAAATTCATGTGCGGGTTCTAAAAAGAGCAGCATTGGCATGCTTTTCACGTCGTTTGGTAGAAATCCACACGCGCGTTCTGCCAAAAGCGTCATTTGCATGCATATCGTGTGGTTTTGCAGAAAACTGCAATCTCGTCTACCAAAAGTGTCGTATTCATGCTTAAAACGCGTTTTGGCACAAATCCATGTGCGGGTTCTAAAAAGAGCAGCATTGGCATGCTTTTCACGTCGTTTGGTAGAAATCCACACGCGCGTTCTGCCAAAAGCGTCATTTGCATGCATATCGTGTGGTTTTGCAGAAAACTGCAATCTCGTCTACCAAAAGTGTCGTATTCATGCTTAAAACGCGTTTTGGCACAAATCCAAGTGCGGGTGCTAAAAAGAGCAGCATTGGCACGCTTTTCACGTCGTTTGGTAGAAATCCACACGCGCGTTCTGCCAAAAGCGTCATTTGCATGCAAATCGTGTGGTTTTGCAGAAAACTGCAATCTCGTCTACCAAAAGTGTCGTATGCATGCTTAAAACGCGTTTTGGCACAAATTCATGTGCGGGTTCTAAAAAGAGCAGCATTGGCATGCTTTTCACGTCGTTTGGTAGAAATCCACACGCGCGTTCTGCCAAAAGCGTCATTTGCATGCATATCGTGTGGTTTTGCAGAAAACAGCAATCTCGTCTACCAAAAGTGTCGTATTCATGCTTAAAACGCGTTTTGGCACAAATCCATGTGCGGGTTCTAAAAAGAGCAGCATTGGCATGCTTTTCACGTCGTTTGGTAGAAATCCACACGCGCGTTCTGCCAAAAGCGTCATTTGCATGCATATCGTGTGGTTTTGCAGAAAACTGCAATCTCGTCTACCAAAAGTGTCGTATTCATGCTTAAAACGCGTTTTGGCACAAATCCAAGTGCGGGTGCTAAAAAGAGCAGCATTGGCACGCTTTTCACGTCGTTTGGTAGAAATCCACACGCGCGTTCTGCCAAAAGCGTCATTTGCATGCAAATCGTGTGGTTTTGCAGAAAACTGCAATCTCGTCTACCAAAAGTGTCGTATTCATGCTGTTTGATCCGCACCGATGGCACCGGCTGTTGGAATCTCAGCGCGGCCACCAGCTGTTGGAACCTCAGTGCTGACGCCCGTTATTGCAACTGGGTCGCAAGCCCCAAGGGTAGCGTGGGCCTGGCGGCCTGGGGCACACTGGAAGCATCCGAAGGTCCCAGCAAAGCATGAGGCGACTGCTAACAGAACAACTTGTTTATTCTAGCATCGCAAAGAGCGGGCGGTCAGGTCGACCGAAGTAGAGAGACGGGAGAGCACGTTACTCAACAGCAGAAATCGGAGCCTCTCTCCTGGCGTCCGGGGGCAGCTGCTCTTATACTCTCGGACTTGAGAGCAAGAGGGAAGGTCACGGGACTTCACCACGTGACAGCGGCGACGGACGGACTGAAAGACACGTTGGAACAAGGAGGTGACGCATCAGCCGGGCCGGCGCCGGACAGACCTCCTCGCTTCACACTGGGGGAGCTCCTCTCCCCGGCTGCCGCGCTTTGACAAGCGTGGGCACACACACACACACGCACACACAAAGACACGTGGCACTGATCATGCCGGGACGCGCTCGGCGGGGCGCGCTCGCGGCCGCTCCGAACGGGCCAAAATGTCCGCCGCTTGGAACGAAGCTCCGGCGTACGTTGCATCCGCGCTGGCTTTACCGCGCGTCGTAGGCGAAACGTAACAGACCGCCCCGCCGGGGGAGGGAGATCCCGATGGTCAGGGGACTGCATCCGCTGTCCGGAGGGATGTCGCTCGATGATGCTCATAACCGAAGTCGGTCGTCCCTCGGCGTTTCTTGAGCGCAGCGCACCGAGAAGGCCTCGTTCTCACGTTCAGGTTCACACAGGACACTGCAAAGTGACTTCGGGAGAGTTTTCATTTTTCTCTCGTTCCCAGCAAGCGTTAGAACTACGCCGAAACTCAGCCGCTCAGTCAGCAAGCACGGCACAACCCTCACTAAGCCATGCCAGGCTCTTTCCCCTTTAATATTACTGCCTAGTCCCTTACAGTAGTCTAGCAGCACTCAGAACGCGTCCACAAATTGGAGAATTGCACTAGAAAGCACATCATCACTTTGAAACACTACACAAAAGCAATATGTTAAAAATCCTGCCTCAGGAAGAAAAACATCAATAACAAACAATTTTGAGGCTGATTCCCACGTTAGGGGCTTCGACTTAAGCCATCGGCGTTACCGTTGAGACTCCCCTTTTTGTAACGCACCTCAAAAGATTGTTGTTGCAAAGCAAGGCTCCAGCGCAGGAGGCGGCCATTTTTGGGAGAGATGGTCTGCAGCCATTGGAGAGGGCAGTGATCCGTCTCAATGATAAACCTCGAGCCGGCTAGGTAGCATGACAACTTCTGAACGGCCCACACGAGACACGCACACTCTTTCTCGGTGGCGCTGTACGCCTGCTCACGACTGGTCAGCTTACGACTAGCATACAGGACGGGGTGTTCTAATTCTCCATTTTCCCGTTGGCACAGTACAACGCCCATGCCTCGCTCACTAGCATCGCACTGAACAACGAACCCTTTGGTGTAGTCGGGCGATCGTAGCACAGGCTGGCTTGTTAGGGCGCTCTTTAGGGCGTTAAAAGCTCTTTCCTTGGTCTCGTCCCAGACGACTGTTTGCGGCTCTGTCTTTCTTAGAGCATCCGTCAGGGGAGCCGCGATATCAGAGTACCTGGGGATGTACCTCTGATAGTAGCCGGCGACACCTAAGAACGACCGAATATCGGTCTTCGTGCGCGGTTGCGGAAAGTCTCGCACAGCGGCCACCTTTATTTCAGACGGGCGGCGACGACCCCGACCAATCACGTGACCAAGGTAGACAACCTCGGCCTGTGCTAACTGGCACTTGGGAGCCTTGACTGTCAAGCCCGCTTCGCGCAGGCGGGTTAGCACTGCCCGCAAGTGTGCCATATGCTCAGACCAGGATGCGGAGAATATCGCTACGTCGTCTAAATACGGTAAAGCGAATTCTTGCTGTCCCCGCAACACTTTATCCATGAGGCTTGAAAAACAGTATGGCGCGTTCTTCAAACCAAAACTCAACACTTTAGGACGGAATGTTCCCATTGGTGAAATGAACGCCGCATACCTACTAGCCTCTTCTGTAAGTGGAACCTGCCAATAACCCCTGACAAGATCTAGGGTGGAAATAAACTGAGCGCTACTAACTTTCTCAAGGCGCTCCTCGATGTTAGGGATCGGATAAATTTGATCTTTAGTTATGGAATTTAGCCTGCGGTAGTCGACACAAGGACGAGGTTCCTTGCCCGGCACCTCAACTAAAATCAAAGGGGAGGTATAATCACTCTCACCCGCCTCAATAACACCGAGCTGTAGCATCTTCTTTACCTCAGCCTCCATAATATCGTGCTGGCGGGGTGACACCCGGTACGCCTTGGATCGTACTGGCTCTGGGGAGGTAAGTTCTATATCATGGGTAAGGACAGAAGTCCTACCAGGCCTCTCAGAGAACTGACCTTGAAACTCTTGTAAGAGCTGGCGCAGTTCGGTTTTCTGCTCAGGCGACAGCGGTGCTTTACTGATTAAGTCACTAATGACTTGATCGGTGTCTTCCCTGTTCGTCACTGAGCCTAGTCCCGGAAGCTCGACCGGAAGCTCTTCGGGAGCGTTTACCATCATACACACTACTGCTTCCCGTTGCTTATAGGGTTTGAGCAGATTACAGTGGTAAACTTGCTGTGCTTTCCGTTTTCCTGGCAGACTCACCACGTAGTTAACGTCCGACAGTTTTTGAACAATTTGTGCTGGGCCCTCCCACTGCACGTCGAGTTTGTTTTTTAGCGATGTGCGCAATATCATGACCTCATCGCCCACCTCAAAACGACGGGCCCGGGCTGTCCGATCATAATAAACTTTGGCCTTCTGCTGGGCCTTTGCCATTGCTTCACCTGACAACTCCTGTGCCCTTCTTAAGCGTTCGAGGAGCTTAAGCACGTACTCCACCACGACTGGGTCGTCGCCCCTGCCTTCCCACGATTCTCGAAGCATGCGAAGCGGAGACCGAAGCGAGCGACCGTACACCAGCTCAGCTGGCGAAAACCCCGTAGCCGCATGCGGCGCGGTCCGTAATGCAAACATTGCCCCGGGCAGACACAGCTCCCAGTCAGTTTGATGTTCAAAACACAATGCTCTCAACACGCGCTTCATGACGGAGTGGAGCTTCTCAACGGAATTCGACTGGGGGTGGTGCACTGAGCTGTGTAGCAGCTTTACCCCGCACCTTTCGAGAAAGGCCGTCGTCAAAGCGCTAGTAAACACTGTGCCCTGATCTGATTGGATTTCCGCAGGAAAACCAACTCGCGCAAATATGGACAGTAGTGCATTGACTATCTCAACTGAGCTGAGTTCTATAAGCGGCACTGCTTCAGGGAACTTTGTCGCTGGGCAGATCACAGTCAAAATGTGTCTGTACCCCGTGGCTGTTACCGGCAGAGGTCCCACTGTATCAATAACGAGCCGTCTAAAAGGCTCCGTAATGATAGGTACCAACTTCAACGGCGCCCTCGATTTGTCCCCTGGTTTGCCGACCCGCTGACAGGTGTCGCATGTCTTCACAAAGTGGTCTGCGTCCCGAAAACACCCTGGCCAATAGTACTCTTGCAAGAGACGGTCCTTAGTTTTCTTAACTCCTAGGTGTCCGGACCACGAACCCCCATGCGACAAGCGCAACAGATCCTGACGATAGCACTGAGGCACGATCAGCTGATCGAACTCTACTCCCCTGCGGTCTATATACTTCCGGTACAGAACCCCACCTCTCTCCACAAAGCGAGCATTTTTCTTGGCGACACCTTCCTTGACAATGCAGCGTATGTTTTCTAGGCTGCCATCCTTCTTTTGCTCGGCTATCAAAGCCGACCGGCTGACTTTTAGCAACCTATTAAGTCCGTCAGACGTAGGCGCGATGAGCAAATCTGCAGATAGCTCTTCTAACTTTCCCGCATCGGGAATTTCTTCTCCAGTATCTGGTGCCTTTAACGCTACAGGCTCAATTTTATTCAGTTCGGGCGTGCTCTGAATATCAGCTTGCTGCGCCTCTGACCCTTTCTCATCATTCGACAACGTCGGCCCCGCAACTACCGCCTTTGCAGCGAGCTCCCGAACCTTCGATCTGGTTAAGGCCTGAACGCTAGCCTCACCAAACAAAAGCCCCTTCTCGCGCAGGAGGTGATCGGACCTGTTCGAAAATAGGTACGGGTACTGGGGGGGCAGCATAGATGACACTGCCGCCTCCGTCTCAAGTGCTCCGAAAGGTCCTTCAATAAGCACTTTTGCTACGGGCAGACACACACTATGAGCTTCCACGGCTTGCTTGATCCATGCGCACTCGCCCGTGAACATATCGGGTTCTACGTAAGAAGGGTGAACTACATCCATCGTAGCTGCGGAATCGCGAAGCACTCGGCACTCCTTCCCGTTCACGAGGAGGTCTCGCATGTAAGGCTCGAGAAGCTTCATGTTCTCGTCAGTGCTGCATAATGACAAAAACACTACTTTTGTTTTTGTTTCTGGACACTGCGCCGAAAAGTGACCCTGCTTCTGACACGTATAACAAACGCGCGCTTGCCTCGCCTCGAACCGCTTTCTGCGTTCGGCTTCGGCTGCCGCCGTCTCCTTACGTTCGGTCGGACTGCTTTCACTCGCATCCGCAGTACGGGTGTCCCCCTTTGCTCTCATGGGCGTGAACTTCGGCCTCTCGAACTTAGAGCCAAATTCACCCTTTTGACCGTCCTTAGCTCCGCGAGCCCGACGCGTCACAAACTCTTCGGCTAGCTCAGCGGCTCTAGCCACCGTACTAACGTCTGGCCTATCCAAGACCCAGTACCGCACGTTCTCAGTTAACCGACTATAAAACTGTTCCAGCCCGAAACACTGCAGAACTTTCTCGTGGTCACCAAACGCTTTCTCTTCTTTGAGCCACTCCTGCATGTTTGACATAAGCCTGTAGGCAAACTCTGTATACGACTCACTTTTGCCTTTCTCATTTTCTCGAAACTTCCGACGGAACGCCTCCGCGGACAGCCTGTACTTTTTTAGCAGACTCGATTTCACTTTGTCGAAATCCTCTGCCTCCTCTCTCTCCAAGCGAGCGACTACGTCGGCCGCCTCGCCGGGTAACAAAGTGAGCAAGCGCTGTGGCCACGTTTCCCGAGAGAACCCCTGCTTCTCGCACGTTCGCTCAAAGTTAACCAGGAACAAACCAATGTCCTCTCCAAGCTTAAACGGCCGCATCAGGTCAGTCATTTTAAACAATACTCGTTCTCCTGCACCGTGTGCCTGACTTCCATTACGAGCGCGTTCCATCTCTACCTCGAGACGCTTCATTTCCAAAGCGTGTTGACGGTCACGCTCTTTTTCTTTCTCTTGTTGCTCTCGTTCTATCTGTTTCTCTTGTTGCTCTCGTTCTATCTGTTCTTTACGTTCACGCTCATCTTTCTCTTGTTTCTCTCGCTGTTGCTGTTGCTGTTCTTTAAGTTCGCGTTCCTGTCTTTTTGCCGTCTCCCTCTCCTCAATGGTCTCAAGGCATTCCGACAGCTCGTCATCCTCAGCTCCTAACTCAAGAATAGCCCTTAGCAGTTCTGGTTTTCTGAGTTTGTCTGAAACATCCAGACCCAACTCTCTTGCAAGCTCCAACAATTTCGGTTTGCGCAACGACTTCAAATCCATGGCTGCTCTGAATGCTGCTTTCTCTACTGCCTACTATTGTCTTGCCGCAACTAACCCGGCAGCAACGACAACCACAATTACCAGCTCTGTTTCTGACACTAACAAAAGCCTGGCAAAACTCAGAAGAAGAAAGTCCCGCACTCACCAAACCTCGCAGCCAAGATTTCAGCGCAGTCGTTCCGCTGCAGGCAACCAGTCATCACACAGGGCTCGTTGCACTGCTCCCGGATGATCGTTGTGCTGCTCAGCATACAGTCAACCGCATATCTTCGCTGCTGGCCTCCGTTGTCGCGATCTCACCGCTGGCAACCAGATGTTTGATCCGCACCGATGGCACCGGCTGTTGGAATCTCAGCGCGGCCACCAGCTGTTGGAACCTCAGTGCTGACGCCCGTTATTGCAACTGGGTCGCAAGCCCCAAGGGTAGCGTTGGCCTGGCGGCCTGGGGCACACTGGAAGCATCCGAAGGTCCCAGCAAAGCATGAGGCGACTGCTAACAGAACAACTTGTTTATTCTAGCATCGCAAAGAGCGGGCGGTCAGGTCGACCGAAGTAGAGAGACGGGAGAGCACGTTACTCAACAGCAGAAATCGGAGCCTCTCTCCTGGCGTCCGGGGGCAGCTGCTCTTATACTCTCGGACTTGAGAGCAAGAGGGAAGGTCACGGGACTTCACCACGTGACAGCGGCGACGGACGGACTGAAAGACACGTTGGAACAAGGAGGTGACGCATCAGCCGGGCCGGCGCCGGACAGACCTCCTCGCTTCACACTGGGGGAGCTCCTCTCCCCGGCTGCCGCGCTTTGACAAGCGTGGGCACACACACACACACGCACACACAAAGACACGTGGCACTGATCATGCCGGGACGCGCTCGGCGGGGCGCGCTCGCGGCCGCTCCGAACGGGCCAAAATGTCCGCCGCTTGGAACGAAGCTCCGGCGTACGTTGCATCCGCGCTGGCTTTACCGCGCGTCGTAGGCGAAACGTAACAATGCTTAAAACGCGTTTTGGCACAAATTCATGTGCGGGTTCTAAAAAGAGCAGCATTGGCATGCTTTTCACGTCGTTTGGTAGAAATCCACACGCGCGTTCTGCCAAAAGCGTCATTTGCATGCATATCGTGTGGTTTTGCAGAAAACAGCAATCTCGTCTACCAAAAGTGTCGTATTCATGCTTAAAACGCGTTTTGGCACAAATCCATGTGCGGGTTCTAAAAAGAGCAGCATTGGCATGCTTTTCACGTCGTTTGGTAGAAATCCATACGCGCGTTCTGCCAAAAGCGTCATTTGCATGCATATCGTGTGGTTTTGCAGAAAACTGCATCCTCGTCTACCAAAAGTGTCGTATTCATGCTTAAAACGCGTTTTGGCACAAATCCATGTGCGGGTGCTAAAAAGAGCAGCATTGGCATGCTTTTCACGTCGTTTGGTAGAAATCCACACGCGCGTTCTGCCAAAAGCGTCATTTGCATGCAAATCGTGTGGTTTTGCAGAAAACTGCAATCTCGTCTACCAAAAGTGTCGTATTCATGCTTAAAACGCGTTTTGGCACAAATTCATGTGCGGGTTCTAAAAAGAGCAGCATTGGCATGCTTTTCACGTCGTTTGGTAGAAATCCACACGCGCGTTCTGCCAAAAGCGTCATTTGCATGCATATCGTGTGGTTTTGCAGAAAACAGCAATCTCGTCTACCAAAAGTGTCGTATTCATGCTTAAAACGCGTTTTGGCACAAATCCATGTGCGGGTTCTAAAAAGAGCAGCATTGGCATGCTTTTCACGTCGTTTGGTAGAAATCCACACGCGCGTTCTGCCAAAAGCGTCATTTGCATGCATATCGTGTGGTTTTGCAGAAAACTGCAATCTCGTCTACCAAAAGTGTCGTATTCATGCTTAAAACGCGTTTTGGCACAAATCCAAGTGCGGGTGCTAAAAAGAGCAGCATTGGCACGCTTTTCACGTCGTTTGGTAGAAATCCACACGCGCGTTCTGCCAAAAGCGTCATTTGCATGCAAATCGTGTGGTTTTGCAGAAAACTGCAATCTCGTCTACCAAAAGTGTCGTATTCATGCTTAAAACGCGTTTTGGCACAAATTCATGTGCGGGTTCTAAAAAGAGCAGCATTGGCATGCTTTTCACGTCGTTTGGTAGAAATCCACACGCGCGTTCTGCCAAAAGCGTCATTTGCATGCAAATCGTGTGGTTTTGCAGAAAACTGCATCCTCGTCTACCAAAAGTGTCGTATTCATGCTTAAAACGCGTTTTGGCACAAATCCATGTGCGGGTGCTAAAAAGAGCAGCATTGGCATGCTTTTCACGTCGTTTGGTAGAAATCCACACGCGCGTTCTGCCAAAAGCGTCATTTGCATGCATATCGTGTGGTTTTGCAGAAAACTGCAATCTCGTCTACCAAAAGTGTCGTATTCATGCTTAAAACGCGTTTTGGCACAAATTCATGTGCGGGTTCTAAAAAGAGCAACATTGGCATGCTTTTCACGTCGTTTGGTAGAAATCCACACGCGCGTTCTGCCAAAAGCGTCATTTGCATGCATATCGTGTGGTTTTGCAGAAAACTGCAATCTCGTCTACCAAAAGTGTCGTATTCATGCTTAAAACGCGTTTTGGCACAAATCCATGTGCGGGTTCTAAAAAGAGCAGCATTGGCATGCTTTTCACGTCGTTTGGTAGAAATCCACACGCGCGTTCTGCCAAAAGCGTCATTTGCATGCATATCGTGTGGTTTTGCAGAAAACTGCATCCTCGTCTACCAAAAGTGTCGTATTCATGCTTAAAACGCATTTTGACACAAATCCATGTGCGGGTTCTAAAAAGAGCAGCATTGGCATGCTTTTCACGTCGTTTGGTAGAAATCCACACGCGCGTTCTGCCAAAAGCGTCATTTGCATGCAAATCGTGTGGTTTTGCAGAAAACTGCATCCTCGTCTACCAAAAGTGTCGTATTCATGCTTAAAACGCGTTTTGGCACAAATCCATGTGCGGGTGCTAAAAAGAGCAGCATTGGCATGCTTTTCACGTCGTTTGGTAGAAATCCACACGCGCGTTCTGCCAAAAGCGTCATTTGCATGCATATCGTGTGGTTTTGCAGAAAACTGCAATCTCGTCTACCAAAAGTGTCGTATTCATGCTTAAAACGCGTTTTGGCACAAATCCAAGTGCGGGTGCTAAAAAGAGCAGCATTGGCACGCTTTTCACGTCGTTTGGTAGAAATCCACACGCGCGTTCTGCCAAAAGCGTCATTTGCATGCATATCGTGTGGTTTTGCAGAAAACTGCAATCTCGTCTACCAAAAGTGTCGTATTCATGCTTAAAACGCGTTTTGGCACAAATCCAAGTGCGGGTGCTAAAAAGAGCAGCATTGGCACGCTTTTCACGTCGTTTGGTAGAAATCCACACGCGCGTTCTGCCAAAAGCGTCATTTGCATGCAAATCGTTTGGTTTTGCAGAAAACTGCAATCTCGTCTACCAAAAGTGTCGTATTCATGCTTAAAACGCGTTTTGGCACAAATTCATGTGCGGGTTCTAAAAAGAGCAGCATTGGCATGCTTTTCACGTCGTTTGGTAGAAATCCACACGCGCGTTCTGCCAAAAGCGTCATTTGCATGCATATCGTGTGGTTTTGCAGAAAACTGCAATCTCGTCTACCAAAAGTGTCGTATTCATGCTTAAAACGCGTTTTGGCACAAATACATGTGCGGGTTCTAAAAAGAGCAGCATTGGCATGCTTTTCACGTCGTTTGGTAGAAATCCACACGCGCGTTCTGCCAAAAGCGTCATTTGCATGCATATCGTGTGGTTTTGCAGAAAACAGCAATCTCGTCTACCAAAAGTGTCGTATTCATGCTAAAAACGCGTTTTGGCACAAATCCATGTGCGGGTTCTAAAAAGAGCAGCATTGGCATGCTTTTCACGTCGTTTGGTAGAAATCCACACGCGCGTTCTGCCAAAAGCGTCATTTGCATGCATATCGTGTGGTTTTGCAGAAAACTGCAACCTCGTCTACCAAAAGTTTCGTATTCATGCTTAAAACGCGTTTTGGCACAAATCCATGTGCGGGTTCTAAAAAGAGCAGCATTGGCATGCTTTTCACGTCGTTTGGTAGAAATCCACACGCGCGTTCTGCCAAAAGCGTCATTTGCATGCATATCGTGTGGTTTTGCAGAAAACTGCATCCTCGTCTACCAAAAGTGTCGTATTCATGCTTAAAACGCGTTTTGGCACAAATCCATGTGCGGGTGCTAAAAGAGCAGCATTGGCATGCTTTTCACGTCGTTTGGTAGAAATCCACACACGCGTTCTGCCAAAAGCGTCATTTGCATGCAAATCGTGTGGTTTTGCAGAAAACTGCAATCTCGTCTACCAAAAGTGTCGTATTCATGCTTAAAACGCGTTTTGGCACAAATTCATGTGCGGGTTCTAAAAAGAGCAGCATTGGCATGCTTTTCATGTCGTTTGGTAGAAATCCACACGTGCGTTCTGCCAAAAGCGTCATTTGCATGCATATCGTGTGGTTTTGCAGAAAACTGCATCCTCGTCTACCAAAAGTGTCGTATTCATGCTTAAAACGCGTTTTGGCACAAATCCATGTGCGGGTTCTAAAAAGAGCAGCATTGGCATGCTTTTCACGTCGTTTGGTGGAAATCCACACGCGCGTTCTGCCAAAAGCGTCATTTGCATGCAAATCGTGTGGTTTTGCAGAAAACTGCAATCTCGTCTACCAAAAGTGTCGTATGCATGCTTAAAACGCGTTTTGGCACAAATTCATGTGCGGGTTCTAAAAAGAGCAGCATTGGCATGCTTTTCACGTCGTTTGGTAGAAATCCACACGCGCGTTCTGCCAAAAGCGTCATTTGCATGCATATCGTGTGGTTTTGCAGAAAACTGCAATCTCGTCTACCAAAAGTGTCGTATTCATGCTTAAAACGCGTTTTGGCACAAATCCATGTGCGGGTTCTAAAAAGAGCAGCATTGGCATGCTTTTCACGTCGTTTGGTAGAAATCCACACGCGCGTTCTGCCAAAAGCGTCATTTGCATGCATATTGTGTGGTTTTGCAGAAAACTGCAATCTCGTCTACCAAAAGTGTCGTATTCATGCTTAAAACGCGTTTTGGCACAAATCCAAGTGCGGGTGCTAAAAAGAGCAGCATTGGCACGCTTTTCACGTCGTTTGGTAAAAATCCACACGCGCGTTCTGCCAAAAGCGTCATTTGCATGCAAATCGTGTGGTTTTGCAGAAAACTGCAATCTCGTCTACCAAAAGTGTCGTATTCATGCTTAAAACGCGTTTTGGCACAAATTTATGTGCGGGTTCTAAAAAGAGCAGCATTGGCATGCTTTTCACGTCGTTTGGTAGAAATCCACACGCGCGTTCTGCCAAAAGCGTCATTTGCATGCATATCGTGTGGTTTTGCAGAAAACAGCAATCTCGTCTACCAAAAGTGTCGTATTCATGCTTAAAACGCGTTTTGGCACAAATCCATGTGCGGGTTCTAAAAAGAGCAGCATTGGCATGCTTTTCACGTCGTTTGGTAGAAATCCACACGCGCGTTCTGCCAAAAGCGTCATTTGCATGCATATCGTGTGGTTTTGCAGAAAACTGCAATCTCGTCTACCAAAAGTGTCGTATTCATGCTTAAAACGCGTTTTGGCACAAATCCAAGTGCGGGTGCTAAAAAGAGCAGCATTGGCACGCTTTTCACGTCGTTTGGTAGAAATCCACACGCGCGTTCTGCCAAAAGCGTCATTTGCATGCAAATCGTGTGGTTTTGCAGAAAACTGCAATCTCGTCTACCAAAAGTGTCGTATTCATGCTTAAAACGCGTTTTGGCACAAATTCATGTGCGGGTTCTAAAAAGAGCAGCATTGGCATGCTTTTCACGTCGTTTGGTAGAAATCCACACGCGCGTTCTGCCAAAAGCGTCATTTGCATGCATATCGTGTGGTTTTGCAGAAAACTGCAATCTCGTCTACCAAAAGTGTCGTATTCATGCTTAAAACGCGTTTTGGCACAAATCCATGTGCGGGTTCTAAAAAGAGCAGCATTGGCATGCTTTTCACGTCGTTTGTAGAAATCCACACGCGCGTTCTGCCAAAAGCGTCATTTGCATGCATATCGTGTGGTTTTGCAGAAAACTGCATCCTCGTCTACCAAAAGTGTCGTATTCATGCGTAAAACGCGTTTTGGCACAAATACATGTGCGGGTTCTAAAAAGAGCAGCATTGGCATGCTTTTCACGTCGTTTGGTGGAAATCCACACGCGCGTTCTGCCAAAAGCGTCATTTGCATGCAAATCGTGTGGTTTTGCAGAAAACTGCATCCTCGTCTACCAAAAGTGTCGTATTCATACTTAAAACGCGTTTTGGCACAAATCCATGTGCGGGTTCTAAAAAGAGCAGCATTGGCATGCTTTTCACGTCGTTTGGTAGAAATCCACACGCGCGTTCTGCCAAAAGCGTCATTTGCATGCATATCGTGTGGTTTTGCAGAAAACTGCATCCTCGTCTACCAAAAGTGTCATATTCATGCTTAAAACGCGTTTTGGCACAAATCCATGTGCGGGTTCTAAAAAGAGCAGCATTGGCATGCTTTTCACGTCGTTTGGTAGAAATCCACACGCGCGTTCTGCCAAAAGCGTCATTTGCATGCATATCGTGTGGTTTTGCAGAAAACTGCATCCTCGTCTACCAAAAGTGTCGTATTCATGCTTAAAACGCGTTTTGGCACAAATCCATGTGCGGGTTCTAAAAAGAGCAGCATTGGCATGCTTTTCACGTCGTTTGGTAGAAATCCACACGCGCGTTCTGCCAAAAGCGTCATTTGCATGCATATCGTGTGGTTTTGCAGAAAACTGCATCCTCGTCTACCAAAAGTGTCGTATTCATGCTTAAAACGCGTTTTGGCACAAATCCATGTGCGGGTGCTAAAAAGAGCAGCATTGGCATGCTTTTCACGTCGTTTGGTAGAAATCCACACGCGCGTTCTGCCAAAAGCGTCATTTGCATGCAAATCGTGTGGTTTTGCAGAAAACTGCAATCTCGTCTACCAAAAGTGTCGTATTCATGCTTAAAACGCGTTTTGGCACAAATTCATGTGCGGGTTCTAAAAAGAGCAGCATTGGCATGCTTTTCATGTCGTTTGGTAGAAATCCACACGTGCGTTCTGCCAAAAGCGTCATTTGCATGCATATCGTGTGGTTTTGCAGAAAACTGCATCCTCGTCTACCAAAAGTGTCGTATTCATGCTTAAAACGCGTTTTGGCACAAATCCATGTGCGGGTGCTAAAAAGAGCAGCATTGGCATGCTTTTCACGTCGTTTGGTAGAAATCCACACGCGCGTTCTGCCAAAAGCGTCATTTGCATGCAAATCGTGTGGTTTTGCAGAAGACTGCAATCTCGTCTACCAAAAGTGTCGTATTCATGCTTAAAACGCGTTTTGGCACAAATTCATGTGCGGGTTCTAAAAAGAGCAGCATTGGCATGCTTTTCACGTCGTTTGGTAGAAATCCACACGCGCGTTCTGCCAAAAGCGTCATTTGCATGCATATCGTGTGGTTTTGCAGAAAACTGCAATCTCGTCTACCAAAAGTGTCGTATTCATGCTTAAAACGCGTTTTGGCACAAATCCATGTGCGGGTTCTAAAAAGAGCAGCATTGGCATGCTTTTCACGTCGTTTGGTAGAAATCCACACGCGCGTTCTGCCAAAAGCGTCATTTGCATGCATATCGTGTGGTTTTGCAGAAAACTGCATGCTCGTCTACCAAAAGTGTCGTATTCATGCTTAAAACGCGTTTTGGCACAAATCCATGTGCGGGTTCTAAAAAGAGCAGCATTGGCATGCTTTTCACGTCGTTTGGTAGAAATCCACACGCGCGTTCTGCCAAAAGCGTCATTTGCATGCAAATCGTGTGGTTTTGCAGAAAACTGCATCCTCGTCTACCAAAAGTGTCGTATTCATGCTTAAAACGCGTTTTGGCACAAATCCATGTGCGGGTTCTAAAAAGAGCAGCATTGGCATGCTTTTCACGTCGTTTGGTAGAAATCCACACGCGCGTTCTGCCAAAAGCGTCATTTGCATGCATATCGTGTGGTTTTGCAGAAAACTGCAATCTCGTCTACCAAAAGTGTCATATTCATGCTTAAAACGCGTTTTGGGACAAATCCATGTGCGGGTTCTAAAAAGAGCAGCATTGGCATGCTTTTCACATCGTTTGGTAGAAATCCACACGCGCGTTCTGCCAAAAGCGTCATTTGCATGCATATCGTGTGGTTTTGCAGAAAACTGTAATCTCGTCTACCAAAAGTGTCGTATTCATGCTTAAAAAGCGTTTTGGCACAAATCCATGTGCGGGTGCTAAAAAGAGCAGCATTGGCATGCTTTTCACGTCGTTTGGTAGAAATCCACACGCGCGTTCTGCCAAAAGCGTCATTTGCATGCAAATCGTGTGGTTTTGCAGAACACTGCATTCTCGTCTACCAAAAGTGTCGTATTCATGCTTAAAACGCGTTTTGGCACAAATCCATGTGCGGGTGCTAAAAAGAGCAGCATTGGCATGCTTTTCACGTCGTTTGGTAGAAATCCACACGCGCGTTCTGCCAAAGCGTCATTTGCATGCAAATCGTGTGGTTTTGCAGAAAACTGCAATCTCGTCTACCAAAAGTGTCGTATTCATGCTTAAAACGCGTTTTGGCACAAATCCATGTGCGGGTTCTAAAAAGAGCAGCATTGGCATGCTTTTCACGTCGTTTGGTAGAAATCCACACGCGCGTTCTGCCAAAAGCGTCATTTCCATGCATATCGTGTGGTTTTGCAGAAAACTGCAATCTCGTCTACCAAAAGTGTCGTATTCATGCTTAAAACGCGTTTTGGCACAAATCCAAGTGCGGGTGCTAAAAAGAGCAGCATTGGCACGCTTTTCACGTCGTTTGGTAGAAATCCACACGCGCGTTCTGCCAAAAGCGTCATTTGCATGCAAATCGTGTGGTTTTGCAGAAAACTGCAATCTCGTCTACCAAAAGTGTCGTATTCATGCTTAAAACGCGTTTTGGCACAAATTCATGTGCGGGTTCTAAAAAGAGCAGCATTGGCATGCTTTTCACGTCGTTTGGTAGAAATCCACACGCGCGTTCTGCCAAAAGCGTCATTTGCATGCAAATCGTGTGGTTTTGCAGAAAACTGCATCCTCGTCTACCAAAAGTGTCGTATTCATGCTTAAAACGCGTTTTGGCACAAATCCATGTGCGGGTGCTAAAAAGAGCAGCATTGGCATGCTTTTCACGTCGTTTGGTAGAAATCCACACGCGCGTTCTGCCAAAAGCGTCATTTGCATGCATATCGTGTGGTTTTGCAGAAAACTGCAATCTCGTCTACCAAAAGTGTCGTATTCATGCTTAAAACGCGTTTTGGCACAAATTCATGTGCGGGTTCTAAAAAGAGCAACATTGGCATGCTTTTCACGTCGTTTGGTAGAAATCCACACGCGCGTTCTGCCAAAAGCGTCATTTGCATGCATATCGTGTGGTTTTGCAGAAAACTGCAATCTCGTCTACCAAAAGTGTCGTATTCATGCTTAAAACGCGTTTTGGCACAAATCCATGTGCGGGTTCTAAAAAGAGCAGCATTGGCATGCTTTTCACGTCGTTTGGTAGAAATCCACACGCGCGTTCTGCCAAAAGCGTCATTTGCATGCATATCGTGTGGTTTTGCAGAAAACTGCATCCTCGTCTACCAAAAGTGTCGTATTCATGCTTAAAACGCGTTTTGGCACAAATCCATGTGCGGGTGCTAAAAAGAGCAGCATTGGCATGCTTTTCACGTCGTTTGGTAGAAATCCACACGCGCGTTCTGCCAAAAGCGTCATTTGCATGCAAATCGTGTGGTTTGCAGAAAACTGCAATCTCGTCTACCAAAAGTGTCGTATTCATGCTTAAAACGCGTTTTGGCACAAATTCATGTGCGGGGTTCTAAAAAGAGCAGCATTGGCATGCTTTTCACGTCGTTTGGTAGAAATCCACACGCGCGTTCTGCCAAAAGCGTCATTTGCATGCATATCGTGTGGTTTTTGCAGAAAACAGCAATCTCGTCTACCAAAAGTGTCGTATTCATGCTTAAAACGCGTTTTGGCACAAATCCATGTGCGGGTTCTAAAAAGAGCAGCATTGGCATGCTTTTCACGTCGTTTGGTAGAAATCCACACGCGCGTTCTGCCAAAAGCGTCATTTGCATGCATATCGTGTGGTTTTGCAGAAAACTGCAATCTCGTCTACCAAAAGTGTCGTATTCATGCTTAAAACGCGTTTTGGCACAAATCCAAGTGCGGGTGCTAAAAAGAGCAGCATTGGCACGCTTTTCACGTCGTTTGGTAGAAATCCACACGCGCGTTCTGCCAAAAGCGTCATTTGCATGCAAATCGTGTGGTTTTGCAGAAAACTGCAATCTCGTCTACCAAAAGTGTCGTATTCATGCTTAAAACGCGTTTTGGCACAAATTCATGTGCGGGTTCTAAAAAGAGCAGCATTGGCATGCTTTTCACGTCGTTTGGTAGAAATCCACACGCGCGTTCTGCCAAAAGCGTCATTTGCATGCAAATCGTGTGGTTTTGCAGAAAACTGCATCCTCGTCTACCAAAAGTGTCGTATTCATGCTTAAAACGCGTTTTGGCACAAATCCATGTGCGGGTGCTAAAAAGAGCAGCATTGGCATGCTTTTCACGTCGTTTGGTAGAAATCCACACGCGCGTTCTGCCAAAAGCGTCATTTGCATGCATATCGTGTGGTTTTGCAGAAAACTGCAATCTCGTCTACCAAAAGTGTCGTATTCATGCTTAAAACGCGTTTTGGCACAAATTCATGTGCGGGTTCTAAAAAGAGCAACATTGGCATGCTTTTCACGTCGTTTGGTAGAAATCCACACGCGCGTTCTGCCAAAAGCGTCATTTGCATGCATATCGTGTGGTTTTGCAGAAAACTGCAATCTCGTCTACCAAAAGTGTCGTATTCATGCTAAAAACGCGTTTTGGCACAAATCCATGTGCGGGTTCTAAAAAGAGCAGCATTGGCATGCTTTTCACGTCGTTTGGTAGAAATCCACACGCGCGTTCTGCCAAAAGCGTCATTTGCATGCATATCGTGTGGTTTTGCAGAAAACTGCAACCTCGTCTACCAAAAGTGTCGTATCATGCTTAAAACGCGTTTTGGCACAAATCCATGTGCGGGTTCTAAAAAGAGCAGCATTGGCATGCTTTTCACGTCGTTTGGTAGAAATCCACACGCGCGTTCTGCCAAAAGCGTCATTTGCATGCATATCGTGTGGTTTTGCAGAAAACTGCATCCTCGTCTACCAAAAGTGTCGTATTCATGCTTAAAACGCGTTTTGGCACAAATCCATGTGCGGGTGCTAAAAAGAGCAGCAATGGCATGCTTTTCACGTCGTTTGGTAGAAATCCACACGCGCGTTCTGCCAAAAGCGTCATTTGCATGCAAATCGTGTGGTTTCGCAGAAAACTGCAATCTCGTCTACCAAAAGTGTCGTATTCATGCTTAAAACGCGTTTTGGCACAAATTCATGTGCGGGTTCTAAAAGAGCAGCATTGGCATGCTTTTCATGTCGTTTGGTAGAAATCCACACGTGCGTTCTGCCAAAAGCGTCATTTGCATGCATATCGTGTGGTTTTGCAGAAAACTGCATCCTCGTCTACCAAAAGTGTCGTATTCATGCTTAAAACGCGTTTTGGCACAAATCCATGTGCGGGTTCTAAAAAGAGCAGCATTGGCATGCTTTTCACGTCGTTTGGTGGAAATCCACACGCGCGTTCTGCCAAAAGCGTCATTTGCATGCAAATCGTGTGGTTTTGCAGAAAACTGCAATCTCGTCTACCAAAAGTGTCGTATGCATGCTTAAAACGCGTTTTGGCACAAATTCATGTGCGGGTTCTAAAAAGAGCAGCATTGGCATGCTTTTCACGTCGTTTGGTAGAAATCCACACGCGCGTTCTGCCAAAAGCGTCATTTGCATGCATATCGTGTGGTTTTGCAGAAAACAGCAATCTCGTCTACCAAAAGTGTCGTATTCATGCTTAAAACGCGTTTTGGCACAAATCCATGTGCGGGTTCTAAAAAGAGCAGCATTGGCATGCTTTTCACGTCGTTTGGTAGAAATCCACACGCGCGTTCTGCCAAAAGCGTCATTTGCATGCATATCGTATGGTTTTGCAGAAAACTGCATCCTCGTCTACCAAAAGTGTCGTATTCATGCTTAAAACGCGTTTTGGCACAAATCCATGTGCGGGTGCTAAAAAGAGCAGCATTGGCATGCTTTTCACGTCGTTTGGTAGAAATCCACACGCGCGTTCTGCCAAAAGCGTCATTTGCATGCAAATCGTGTGGTTTTGCAGAAAACTGCAATCTCGTCTACCAAAAGTGTCGTATTCATGCTTAAAACGCGTTTTGGCACAAATTCATGTGCGGGTTCTAAAAAGAGCAGCATTGGCATGCTTTTCACGTCGTTTGGTAGAAATCCACACGCGCGTTCTGCCAAAAGCGTCATTTGCATGCATATCGTGTGGTTTTGCAGAAAACTGCATCCTCGTCTACCAAAAGTGTCGTATTCATGCTTAAAACGCGTTTTGGCACAAATCCATGTGCGGGTGCTAAAAAGAGCAGCATTGGCATGCTTTTCACGTCGTTTGGTAGAAATCCACACGCGCGTTCTGCCAAAAGCGTCATTTGCATGCATATCGTGTGGTTTTGCAGAAAACTGCAATCTCGTCTACCAAAAGTGTCGTATTCATGCTTAAAACGCGTTTTGGCACAAATTCATGTGCGGGTTCTAAAAAGAGCAGCATTGGCATGCTTTTCACGTCGTTTGGTAGAAATCCACACGCGCGTTCTGCCAAAAGCGTCATTTGCATGCATATCGTGTGGTTTTGCAGAAAACTGCAATCTCGTCTACCAAAAGTGTCGTATTCATGCTTAAAACGCGTTTTGGCACAAATCCATGTGCGGGTTCTAAAAAGAGCAGCATTGGCATGCTTTTCACGTCGTTTGGTAGAAATCCACACGCGCGTTCTGCCAAAAGCGTCATTTGCATGCATATCGTGTGGTTTTGCAGAAAACTGCAATCTCGTCTACCAAAAGTGTCGTATTCATGCTTAAAACGCGTTTTGGCACAAATCCAAGTGCGGGTGCTAAAAAGAGCAGCATTGGCACGCTTTTCACGTCGTTTGGTAAAAATCCACACGCGCGTTCTGCCAAAAGCGTCATTTGCATGCAAATCGTGTGGTTTTGCAGAAAACTGCAATCTCGTCTACCAAAAGTGTCGTATTCATGCTTAAAACGCGTTTTGGCACAAATTCATGTGCGGGTTCTAAAAAGAGCAGCATTGGCATGCTTTTCACGTCGTTTGGTAGAAATCCACACGCGCGTTCTGCCAAAAGCGTCATTTGCATGCATATCGTGTGGTTTTGCAGAAAACAGCAATCTCGTCTACCAAAAGTGTCGTATTCATGCTTAAAACGCGTTTTGGCACAAATCCATGTGCGGGTTCTAAAAAGAGCAGCATTGGCATGCTTTTCACGTCGTTTGGTAGAAATCCACACGCGCGTTCTGCCAAAAGCGTCATTTGCATGCATATCGTGTGGTTTTGCAGAAAACTGCAATCTCGTCTACCAAAAGTGTCGTATTCATGCTTAAAACGCGTTTTGGCACAAATCCAAGTGCGGGTGCTAAAAAGAGCAGCATTGGCACGCTTTTCACGTCGTTTGGTAGAAATCCACACGCGCGTTCTGCCAAAAGCGTCATTTGCATGCAAATCGTGTGGTTTTGCAGAAAACTGCAATCTCGTCTACCAAAAGTGTCGTATTCATGCTTAAAACGCGTTTTGGCACAAATTCATGTGCGGGTTCTAAAAAGAGCAGCATTGGCATGCTTTTCACGTCGTTTGGTAGAAATCCACACGCGCGTTCTGCCAAAAGCGTCATTTGCATGCATATCGTGTGGTTTTGCAGAAAACTGCAATCTCGTCTACCAAAAGTGTCGTATTCATGCTTAAAACGCGTTTTGGCACAAATCCATGTGCGGGTTCTAAAAGAGCAGCATTGGCATGCTTTTCACGTCGATTGGTAGAAATCCACACGCGCGTTCTGCCAAAAGCGTCATTTGCATGCATATTGTAGCGCACAGTTGAGTGACGTTGCTTTAATCAATCTATCTTGGGTGAACTTGTGCCCGACAAAGAGCTAAACGAGAGCCTCGCTAGAACGTCCACAGTCTTTTTGCAAGAGACCCGCACCTCTTCTTCTTCCCTCGTGTCCCGCGCTGATGGCACGTTGCTCCGATTGCGCGTGCTTTGCGGGCCCGTGTTGCCCGCTTCACTGCCGCTATCTTTCGCAGGTAGCAGTAAGCAGCTGCACGGACGCAGGAGGCGGCTGGCGCGTAATTTGAAATCATCTTGCGTCATTGTCCCCCTTCCAAGAGTGCATCGTCCCGATGCGCATACAGAAGGCGGTGGTTTCCAGACTTTCAGGAATTCGCAAAGTTTGTAGGCGGAAGCAGTTATTGCCTGTCGTAGTACGGTTTCATTCGGACGACATGGACGATTTCTGTTCGATGCCGCCGTCGTGATGAGGTTACTTGACCTTCTGGAGCGACTTCGTAGTTCAATGGACTGATTCGGCGAATTATCCTATACGGGCCAAAATAACGACGAAGAAGCTTCTCTGATAGGCCGCGCATCCGTACGGGAGTCCACACCCATACTTTGTCTCCAGGTGCATACTGGACGTCTCTTCGTCGCAAGTTGTATCGGTCCGCGTCAGTTTGTTGCTGCTGCTGAATGCGGTGTCGCGCCAGCTGCCGTGCTTCTTCAGCTCGTTGTGTGAAGTCGCTGACGTCATTGTCATTTTCGAAGGTCTCATCTACTGGTAGCATTGCATCTAGGGTTGTGCTGACGGTCCGGCCAAAAACGAGTTGGAAAGGTGTCATTTGAGTCGTCTCTTGCACAGCGGTATTGTACGCAAACGTGGCATACGGTAGTATCCTGTCCCATGTTCGGTGTTCCATGTCCACGTACATGGACAACATATCAGTCAGTGTTCGGTTCAGTCGTTCGGTCAGTCCATTTGTCTGCGGGTGATATGGGGTGGTTTTTCGGTGACTCGTGTGCGTCAATTTCATGATGGACTGTGTCAAATGGGCAGTAAAAATGGTTCCTCGGTCCGTGATGAGAACTTTAGGAGCGCCATGCCGTAGTACTATGTTAGTGACGAAAAAATCAGCGACTTCACTGGCCGTTCCCTTGACAAGAGACCCTGTCTCGGCATATCGAGTTAGGTAGTCAGTTGCAACTACGATCCAACGCTTTCCCGATGACGATGTGGGAAAGGGGCCAAGTAAGTCCATTCCCACTTGTGCGAATGGAGTTTCCGGTGGCTGTATCGGTTGTAGGAGGCCTGCTGGCTTGAATGGTGGTATTTTACGTCTTTGGCAGTCCCGGCAGGTTCTTACGTAGTGTTGCACAGAGTTCAATAACTTGGGCCAGTAATACTTCATGCGGATGCGTGCGAATGTTCTGCTCACTCCTAAATGTCCTGCTGATGGGTCGTCGTGGCATGCTTCCAATATCTCGAGTCGTAACTTTGAAGGTACGACGAGCAGAAAAGTCTCTGCACTATGTTCAAAATTTCTTTTGTACAGGACATTGTTTCGCAGGACGAACGACGACAAGCTGCGGACAAAAGGTCGTGGAATGTCAACAGGGTGTCCTTCTAGGTAGTCAATGAGCAGGCGTAAATCCGCGTCGGATCGCTGATGCTGAGCCATTTGCGATGTTGTCACAGCTCCTAGGAACGGGCAATCGTGTTCATTTTCCCCAAGCGTAGATTCCTTGTATTCAATCGGTGCACGTGACAAGCAATCAGCATCACTGTGCTTGTGACCGGACTTGTATACAACCGTTATATCGTATTCCTGCAGCCGTAGACTCCATCTTGCTAGCCGTCCAGATGGGTCTTTGAGATTCGCAAGCCAGCACAATGAATGATGGTCGCTGACAGCTCGGAAGGGTCGGCCATATAAGTATGGTCTAAACTTGCTGATGGCCCATATCACCGCGAGGCATTCTTTTTCTGTGGCTGAGTAGTTCACTTCAGCCTTCGAAAGTGTTCGACTAGCATACGCAATGACTCGTTCTTCTCCGTTTTGCCACTGAATGAGAACGGCACCGAGTCCTAAATTGCTTGCGTCTGTGTGAATATCAGTTTCGGCTTCCTCGTCGAAATGAGCAAGAACTGGGTGGTTCTGAAGACGCTTTCGGAGCTCATTGAAAGCATTCTCCTGCTCATTCAACCAGACGAAAGGCGCGTCTTCCTTTGTTAGCCGCGTTAGTGGTTCGGCGATCCTTGAAAAATTTTTGACGAAGCGTCTGTAGTAGGCGCAAAGTCCTAAGAATCGCCTAACAGCCTTTTTGTCGGTTGGTTTTGGAAATTTCTCCACGGCCGCAGTCTTCTCAGGGTCCGGGCGAATGCCTTCTGAACTGACGACATGGCCGAGGAAAAGAAGCTCGCGAAAGCCGAAATGACATTTCTGCGGTTTTATCGTCAGACCTGCTGATCTAATCGCTTTCATCACAGCCCGCAGTCGTTCTACATGCTGCTCGAAGGTGGTCGAAAAAACCACGACATCATCAAGATAAACGAGACAGGTTTGCCATTTCAGACCGGTGAGCACAGTGTCCATCATCCGCTGAAACGTGGCAGGTGCGGAACAAAGGCCGAATGGAAGCACTTTGAACTCATATAGTCCATCTGGCGTCACAAATGCCGTCTTTTCACGATCTCGTTCGTCCACTTCTATCTGCCAGTAGCCGCTTTTGAGGTCCAGGGAGGAAAAGAATTTGGCATCTCGTAGTCGATCTAGAGTGTCATCGATTCTTGGAAGTGGGTACACATCCCGCTTTGTGACGGCGTTCAGCTTACGATAATCAATGCAGAAGCGCAAGGTCTGGTCCTTTTTCTTTACGAGTACCACAGGCGACGCCCACGGACTTGCCGACGGCTGAATTACATCATCTTCCAGCATTTCCTTAACTTGACTTCCTATAGCTTCTCTCTCTTTTGGTGACACTCGGTAGGGATGCTGGCAAATAGGCCTTACTGCTTCGTCGACAATTATCCGATGTTTGGCAATAGATGTCCGCCGGACTTTGGATGACATTGAAAAACATTCGGCGAACTCCCTTACGAGGGCTTCTATTTGCTCCTTCTGTCTGGGCGATAGACCTGGTTCAATGTCGATGGCTGCAAGAACAGAATCCGCGTCGTGGAATTTCGATGTTGAAATCTCTGGGATGCTCAGGTCTGTAACTTGGACGAAGTTATTAAGGCTGGCAATAACGGTTCCCTTCGCGACATGTTGCACCTCATTTCCAAAATTAGTGAGGAAAACGTTGGCACATCCACCACGCAGCTGAACAAGCCCTCTTGCCACGCAGATCCCTTTTTCGAGTAGGAGACTGGTGTTGCTGTCTGCAATTCCTTCGCAGTCACTGAACGCGTCGCTTCTTACTGCGACGGCTACGCTGGATCTAGGAGGAAGCATCACGTCGTCATCGGCAATGTAAAGGGCGTCGAATTTTTCTTCAGTGTTGAATGCTGCGATAGCGTGCTTTGTTGAAAAGGAAACACATGATTCCCGCAAGTTGATTACAGCGCCATTATCCTGCAAGAAGTCCATGCCAATAATCAAGTCTCTTGAGCACTCGGGAAGGACGATAAAGCTAGCGACGTACGTGAAGCCTCGTATTCCTATTCTAGCCGTGCACTTTCCAGCGGGGTCGATGAGGTGCCCTCCTGCGGTGCGAACTTGTGGCCCTTTCCATGGTGTCAGCACTTTCTTCAGTTTCCTGGCAAGCTCACTACTTATTACCGAGTAATCCGCACCTGTATCCACTAACGCGTTCACTTCGTAACCGTCAACAAACACACGTAAATCGGAACTAACGTCGCTCTTGTGACACTGGTTTCTGAGTCCCTCGTCGTCGCTCGGAGTCATCGATGGAGGTTCTTGTCTTTTCGCGTCGGCAGCGACCTTACCTCCTGAGGTCGCTGACTCTAGTTTTCCCGAAGCGGGCTCTGTGAACGGCGTCTTGGGGAGCTTGAAGACGGGCGGGGGCTCGGTGACCGATGCCTAAACGGCGCTGCTGATCGAGGTTGGTGTTGCTGGTAGGCGTATGGGGAGCTCTGACGAGTGGACAGGTATTCTTCGATTTCCGATGGACGCTCACCATTTCGGGGGCAAGGTGCGTTCACCGGAAAGCCACGAAGCCCTGCCTGGCGATAGTGGCACATTCTGTACAGGTGGCCAGCCTCCCCACAGTGGTAGCAGAGGGGTATTCGGTCAGGAGTGCGCCATACATCAGCCTTCCTGAATCTTCTCTCGGGTGGCGGCAGCGTAGTTCGAGGCATCGAGCTATTCATAGAAGAAGTGGCGGCGACGTCAGCACGTGCGGGACTGTGCCGCAGCACATCGGCATATGAGACGCTCGGTTGGCGCAGTCGTAGCGCTTGGGGCTGCGCACTGAGCTGTGGTTCCCGGACGACCTGCCTGACCTCTTCACGAACCAGGTCTGCCAGGGAAGAGGGCGTTGGAGCGTTCTGGTCAAGCCGTAGCCGCTGGAGCTCTTCTCGCACTACAGATCGCACGAGCTCTCGTATGATCTCCACGCTATTTCCAAAGACGGCTGGAACTGTGTCTACAGAGGTGATGTTCATCTCCCGGTTGTACATCCTTGATCGCTGTTGCAACGTGCTTTCCATTGTTGTCGCCTCTGCACGAAACTCAGCGACGGTGCGCGGCGGGCTCCGAACCAACCCTGCAAACAGTTCCTGTTTTACGCCGCGCATTAGATGACGTAGTTTCTTGTCCTCGCTCATGTTCGGATCGGCTCGGCGGAATAGGCGGGACATGTCTTCTACATACATGGCCACGCTTTCGTTATTACGCTGGTTTCTTGCTTGCAGGGCAGCTTCGGCCCTCTCCCTGCGGTCGGTACTCGGGTAAGTTGCCAGCAACTCCCGTCGGAAAGCATCCCACGACAGAAACGTCGCTTCGTGGTTTTCAAACCACGTTCGAGCGCTGTCCTCTAATGCGAAGTAAACATTTCGTATCTTGCGCTCTCCGTTCCATCCATTGAACTCAGCGACGCGCTCAAAGCGTTCCAGCCAGTCCTCTGCGTCTTCAAATGAGTCGCCGTGGAAAGGCTCTGGCGTCATTGGCGAGTTGACCACGATGTGAGTTGGCGTGGTTTGAGTCGTCATATCGGTAGCGTTTCCGCTAGCAGATGCTGACGCTCCGATAGAAACCGGCAAAGGGGAAAACTCGGGGGGCTCACCACGTAGGCGACGACTGCTGCGTTGGTGAACAGGAGTCAACTCGATGGGTCCAAGTCGCCGTGAGTCCGGGCTCCTTTCTCTGGCTTGAGAAGGGCTTGAAATCATACCCAGCACCTCCACCAGATTTGTAGCGCACAGTTGAGTGACGTTGCTTTAATCAATCTATCTTGGGTGAACTTGTGCCCGACAAAGAGCTAAACGAGAGCCTCGCTAGAACGTCCACAGTCTTTTTGCAAGAGACCCGCACCTCTTCTTCTTCCCTCGTGTCCCGCGCTGATGGCACGTTGCTCCGATTGCGCGTGCTTTGCGGGCCCGTGTTGCCCGCTTCACTGCCGCTATCTTTCGCAGGTAGCAGTAAGCAGCTGCACGGACGCAGGAGGCGGCTGGCGCGTAATTTGAAATCATCTTGCGTCAATATCGTGTGGTTTTGCAGAAAACTGCATCCTCGTCTACCAAAAGTGTCGTATTCATGCGTAAAACGCGTTTTGGCACAAATCCATGTGCGGGTTCTAAAAAGAGCAGCATTGGCATGCTTTTCACGTCGTTTGGTGGAAATCCACACGCGCGTTCTGCCAAAAGCGTCATTTGCATGCAAATCGTGTGGTTTTGCAGAAAACTGCATCCTCGTCTACCAAAAGTGTCGTATTCATACTTAAAACGCGTTTTGGCACAAATCCATGTGCGGGTTCTAAAAAGAGCAGCATTGGCATGCTTTTCACGTCGTTTGGTAGAAATCCACACGCGCGTTCTGCCAAAAGCGTCATTTGCATGCATATCGTGTGGTTTTGCAGAAAACTGCATCCTCGTCTACCAAAAGTGTCATATTCATGCTTAAAACGCGTTTTGGCACAAATCCATGTGCGGGTTCTAAAAAGAGCAGCATTGGCATGCTTTTCACGTCGTTTGGTAGAAATCCACACGCGCGTTCTGCCAAAAGCGTCATTTGCATGCATATCGTGTGGTTTTGCAGAAAACTGCATCCTCGTCTACCAAAAGTGTCGTATTCATGCTTAAAACGCGTTTTGGCACAAATCCATGTGCGGGTTCTAAAAAGAGCAGCATTGGCATGCTTTTCACGTCGTTTGGTAGAAATCCACACGCGCGTTCTGCCAAAAGCGTCATTTGCATGCATATCGTGTGGTTTTGCAGAAAACTGCATCCTCGTCTACCAAAAGTGTCGTATTCATGCTTAAAACGCGTTTTGGCACAAATCCATGTGCGGGTGCTAAAAAAAGCAGCATTGGCATGCTTTTCACGTCGTTTGGTAGAAATCCACACGCGCGTTCTGCCAAAAGCGTCATTTGCATGCAAATCGTGTGGTTTTGCAGAAAACTGCAATCTCGTCTACCAAAAGTGTCGTATTCATGCTTAAAACGCGTTTGGCACAAATTCATGTGCGGGTTCTAAAAAGAGCAGCATTGGCATGCTTTTCATGTCGTTTGGTAGAAATCCACACGTGCGTTCTGCCAAAAGCGTCATTTGCATGCATATCGTGTGGTTTTTGCAGAAAACTGCATCCTCGTCTACCAAAAGTGTCGTATTCATGCTTAAACGCGTTTTGGCACAAATCCATGTGCGGGTGCTAAAAAGAGCAGCATTGGCATGCTTTTCACGTCGTTTGGTAGAAATCCACACGCGCGTTCTGCCAAAGCGTCATTTGCATGCAAATCGTTGTGGTTTTGCAGAAAACTGCAATCTCGTCTACCAAAAGTGTCGTATTCATGCTTAAAACGCGTTTTGGCACAAATCCATGTGCGGGTTCTAAAAAGAGCAGCATTGGCATGCTTTTCACGTCGTTTGGTAGAAATCCACACGCGCGTTCTGCCAAAAGCGTCATTTGCATGCATATCGTGTGGTTTTGCAGAAAAACTGCAATCTCGTCTACCAAAAGTGTCGTATTCATGCTTAAAACGCGTTTTGCACAAATTCCATGTGCGGGTTCTAAAAAGAGCAGCATTGGCATGCTTTTCACGTCGTTTGGTGGAAATCCACACGCGCGTTCTGCCAAAAGCGTCATTTGCATGCAAATCGTGTGGTTTTGCAGAAAACTGCATCCTCGTCTACCAAAAGTGTCGTATTCATACTTAAAACGCGTTTTGGCACAAATCCATGTGCGGGTTCTAAAAAGAGCAGCATTGGCATGCTTTTCACGTCGTTTGGTAGAAATCCACACGCGCGTTCTGCCAAAAGCGTCATTTGCATGCATATCGTGTGGTTTTGCAGAAACTGCATCCTCGTCTACCAAAAGTGTCATATTCATGCTTAAAACGCGTTTTGGCACAAATCCATGTGCGGGTTCTAAAAAGAGCAGCATTGGCATGCTTTTCACGTCGTTTGGTAGAAATCCACACGCGCGTTCTGCCAAAAGCGTCATTTGCATGCATATCGTGTGGTTTTGCAGAAAACTGCATCCTCGTCTACCAAAAGTGTCGTATTCATGCTTAAAACGCGTTTTGGCACAAATCCATGTGCGGGTTCTAAAAAGAGCAGCATTGGCATGCTTTTCACGTCCGTTTGTAGAAATCCACACGAGCGTTCTGCCAAAAGCGTCATTTGCATGCATATCGTGTGGTTTTGCAGAAAACTGCATCCTCGTCTACCAAAAGTGTCGTATTCATGCTTAAAACGCGTTTTGGCAACAAATCCATGTGCGGGTGCTAAAAAGAGCAGCATTGGCATGCTTTTCACGTCGTTTGGTAGAAATCCACACGCGCGTTCTGCAAAAGCGTCATTTGCATGCAAATCGTGTGGTTTTGCAGAAAACTGCAATCTCGTCTACCAAAAGTGTCGTATTCATGCTTAAAACGCGTTTTGGCACAAATTCATGTGCGGGTTCTAAAAAGAGCAGCATTGGCATGCTTTTCATGTCGTTTGGTAGAAATCCACACGTGCGTTCTGCCAAAAGCGTCATTTGCATGCATATCGTGTGGTTTTGCAGAAAAACTGCATCCTCGTCTACCAAAAGTGTCGTATTCATGCTTAAAACGCGTTTTGGCACAAATCCATGTGCGGGTGCTAAAAAAGAGCAGCATTGGCATGCTTTTCACGTCGTTTGGTAGAAATCCACACGCGGCGTTCTGCCAAAGCGTCATTTGCATGCAAATCGTGTGGTTTTGCAGAAAACTGCAATCTCGTCTACCAAAAGTGTCGTATTCATGCTTAAAACGCGATTTTGGCACTAATCCATGTGCGGTTCTAAAAGAGCAGCATTGGCATGCTTTTCACGTCGTTTGGTAGAAATCCACACGCGCGTTCTGCCAAAAGCGTCATTTTGCATGCATATCGTGTGGTTTTGCAGAAAACTGCAATCTCGTCTACCAAAAGTGTCGTATTCATGCTTAAAACGCGTTTTGGCACAAATTCATGTGCGGGTTCAAAAAAGAGCAGCATTGGCATGCTTTTCACGTCGTTTGGTAGAAATCCACACGCGCGTTCTGCCAAAAGCGTCATTTGCATGCATATCGTGTGGTTTTGCAGAAAACTGCAATCTGTCTACCAAAAGTGTCGTATTCATGCTTAAAACGCGTTTTGGGCACAAATCCATGTGCGGGTTCTAAAAAGAGCAGCATTGGCATGCTTTTCACGTCGTTTGGTAGAAATCCAAACGCGCGTTCTGCAAAAGCGTCATTTGCATGCCATATCGTGTGGTTTTGCAGAAAAACGGGTGCGAATCCTCGTCTACCAAAAGTGTCGTATTCATGCTTAAAACGCGTTTTGCACAAATCCATGTGCGGGTTCTAAAAAGAGCAGCATTGGCATGCTTTTCACGTCGTTGGTAGAAATCCACACGCGCGTTCTGCCAAAGCGTCATTTGCATGCAAATCGTGTGGTTTTGCAGAAAACTGCATCCTGCTTAAAACGCGTTTTGGCACAAATCCATGTGCGGGTTCTAAAAAGAGCAGCATTGGCATGCTTTTCACGTCGTTTGGTAGAAATCCACACGCGCGTTCTGCCAAAAGCGTCATTTGCATGCATATCGTGTGGTTTTGCAGAAAACTGCAATCTCGTCTACCAAAAGTGTCATATTCATGCTTAAAACGCGTTTGGACAAATCCATGTGCGGGTTCTAAAAAGAGCAGCATTGGCATGCTTTTCACATCGTTTGGTAGAAATCCACACGCGCGTTCTGCCAAAAGCGTCATCTGCATGCATATCGTGTGGTTTTGCAGAAAACTGAATCCTCGTCTACCAAAAGTGTCGTATTCATGCTTAAAACGCGTTTTGCACAAATCCATGTGCGGGTGCTAAAAAGAGCAGCATTGGCATGCTTTTCACGTCGTTTGGTAGAAATCCACACGCGCGTTCTGCCAAAAGCGTCATTTGCATGCAAATCGTGTGGTTTTGCAGAAAACTGCATTCTCGTCTACCAAAAGTGTCGTATTCATGCTTAAAACGCGTTTTGGCTACAAATCCATGTGCGGGTGCTAAAAAGAGCAGCATTGGCATGCTTTTCACGTCGTTGGTAGAAATCCACACGCGCGTTCTGCCACAAAGCGTCATTTGCATGCAAATCGTGTGGTTTTGCAGAAAACTGCAATCTCGTCTACCAAAAGTGTCGTATTCATGCTTAAAACGCGTTTTGGCACAAATCCATGTGTGGGTTCTAAAAAGAGCAACATTGGCATGCTTTTCACGTCGTTTGGTAGAAATCCACACGCGCGTTCTGCCAAAAGCGTCATTTGCATGCATATCGTGTGGTTTTGCAGAAAACTGCAATCTCGTCTACCAAAAGTGTCGTATTCATGCTTAAAACGCGTTTTGGCACAAATCCAAGTGCGGGTGCTAAAAAGAGCAGCATTGGCACGCTTTTCACGTCGTTTGGTAGAAATCCACACGCGCGTTCTGCCAAAAGCGTCATTTGCATGCAAATCGTGTGGTTTTGCAGAAAACTGCAATCTCGTCTACCAAAAGTGTCGTATTCATGCTTAAAAACGCGTTTTGGCACAAATTCATGTGCGGGTTCTAAAAAGAGCAGCATTGGCATGCTTTTCACGTCGTTTGGTAGAAATCCACACGCGCGGTTCTGCCAAAAGCGTCATTTGCATGCAAATCGTGTGGTTTTGCAGAAAACTGCATCCTCGTCTACCAAAAGTGTCGTATTCATGCTTAAAACGCGTTTTGGCACAAATCCATGTGCGGTGCTAAAAAGAGCAGCATTGGCATGCTTTTCACGTCGTTTGGTAGAAATCCACACGCGCGTTCTGCCAAAAGCGTCATTTGCATGCATATCGTGTGGTTTTGCAGAAAACTGCAATCTCGTCTACCAAAGTGTCGTATTCATGCTTAAAACGCGTTTTGGCACAAATTCATGTGCGGGTTCTAAAAAGAGCAACATTGGCATGCTTTTCACGTCGTTTGGTAGAAATCCACACCGCGTTCTGCCAAAAGCGTCATTTGCATGCATATCGTGTGGTTTTGCAGAAAACTGCAATCTCGTCTACCAAAAGTGTCGTATTCATGCTTAAAACGCGTTTTGCACAAATTCATGTGCGGGTTCTAAAAAGAGCAGCATTGCATGCTTTTCACGTCGTTTGGTAGAAATCCACACGCGCGTTCTGCCAAAAGCGTCATTTGCATGCATATCGTGTGGTTTGCAGAAACTGCATCCTCGTCTAGCAAAAGTGTCGTATTCATGCTTAAAACGCGTTTTGGCACAAATCCATGTGCGGGTGCTAAAAAGAGCAGCATTGGCATGCTTTCACGTCGTTTGGTAGAAATCCACACGCGCGTTCTCCCAAAAGCGTCATTTGCATGCATATCGTGTGGTTTTGCAGAAAACTGCAATCTCGTCTACCAAAAGTGTCGTATTCATGCTTAAAACGCGTTTTGGCAACAAATCAAGTGCGGGTGCTAAAAAGAGCAGCATTGGCACGCTTTTCACGTCGTTTGGTAGAAATCCACACGCGCGTTCTGCCAAAAGCGTCATTTGCATGCAAATCGTGTGGTTTTGCAGAAAACTGCAATCTCGTCTACCAAAAGTGTCGTATTCATGCTTAAAACGCGTTTTGGCACAAATTCATGTGCGGGTTCTAAAAAGAGCAGCATTGGCATGCTTTTCACGTCGTTTGGTAGAAATCCACACCGCGCGTTCTGCCAAAAGCGTCATTTGCATGCATATCGTGTGGTTTTGCAGAAAACTGCAATCTCGTCTACCAGAAGTGTCGTATTCATGCTTAAAACGCGTTTTGGCACAAATCCATGTGCGGGTTCTAAAAAGAGCAGCATTGGCATGCTTTTCACGTCGTTTGGTAGAAATCCACACGCGTGTTCTGCCAAAAGCGTCATTTGCATGCATATCGTGTGTTTTGCAGAAAACTGCAATCTCGTCTACCAAAAGTGTCGTATTCATGCTTAAAACGCGTTTTGGCACAAATCTCAGTGCGGGTGCTAAAAAGAGCAGCATTGCACGCTTTTCACGTCGTTTGGTAGAAATCCACACGCGCGTTCTGCCAAAAGCGTCATTTGCATGCAAATCGTGTGGTTTTTGCAGAAAACTGCAATCTCGTCTACCAAAAGTGTCGTATTCATGCTTAAAACGCGTTTTGGCACAAATTCATGTGCGGGTTCTAAAAAGAGCAGCATTGGCATGCTTTTCACGTCGTTTGGTAGAAATCCACACGCGCGTTCTGCCAAAAGCGTCATTTGCATGCATATCGTGTGGTTTTGCAGAAAACTGCAATCTCGTCTACCAAAAGTGTCGTATTCATGCTTAAAACGCGTTTTGGCACAAATCCATGTGCGGGTTCTAAAAAGAGCAGCATTGGCATGCTTTTCACGTCGTTTGGTAGAAATCAACACGCGCGTTCTGCCAAAAGCGTCATTTGCATGCATATCGTGTGGTTTTGCAGAAAACTGCAATCTCGTCTACCAAAAGTGTCGTATTCATGCTTAAAACGCGTTTTGGCACAAATCCAAGTGCGGGTGCTAAAAAGAGCAGCATTGGCACGCTTTTCACGTCGTTTGGTAGAAATCCACACGCGCGTTCTGCCAAAAGCGTCATTTGCATGCAAATCGTGTGGTTTTGCAGAAAACTGCAATCTCGTCTACCAAAAGTGTCGTATTCATGCTTAAAACGCGTTTTGGCACAAACTCATGTGCGGGTTCTAAAAAGAGCAGCATTGGCATGCTTTTCACGTCGTTTGGTAGAAATCCACACGCGCGTTCTGCCAAAAGCGTCATTTGCATGCATATCGTGTGGTTTTGCAGAAAACTGCAATCTCGTCTACCAAAAGTGTCGTATTCATGCTTAAAACGCGTTTTGGCACAAATCCATGTGCGGTTCTAAAAAGAGCAGCATTGGCATGCTTTCACGTCGTTTGGTAGAAATCCACACGCGCGTTCTGCCAAAAGCGTCATTTGCATGCATATCGTGTGGTTTTGCAGAAAACTGCATCCTCGTCTACCAAAAGTGTCGTATTCATGCGTAAAACGCGTTTGGCACAAATCCATGTGCGGGTTCTAAAAAGAGCAGCATTGGCATGCTTTTCACGTCGTTTGGTGGAAATCCACACGCGCGTTCTGCCAAAAGCGTCATTTGCATGCAAATCGTGTGGTTTTGCAGAAAACTGCAATCTCCTCTACCAAAAGTGTCGTATGCATGCTTAAAACGCGTTTTGGCACAAATTCATGTGCGGGTTCTAAAAAGAGCAGCATTGGCATGCTTTTCACGTCGTTTGGTAGAAATCCACACGCGCGTTCTGCCAAAAGCGTCATTTGCATGCATATCGTGTGGTTTTGCAGAAAACAGCAATCTCGTCTACCAAAAGTGTCGTATTCATGCTTAAAACGCGTTTTGGCACAAATCCATGTGCGGTTCTAAAAAGAGCAGCATTGGCATGCTTTTCACGTCGTTTGGTAGAAATCCACACGCGCGTTCTGCCAAAAGCGTCATTTGCATGCAAATCGTGTGGTTTTGCAGAAAACTGCAATCCTCGTCTACCAAAAGTGTCGTATTCATGCTTAAAACGCGTTTTGGCACAAATCCATGTGTGGGTGCTAAAAGAGCAGCATTGGCATGCTTTTCACGTCGTTTGGTAGAAATCCACACGCGCGTTCTGCCAAAAGCGTCATTTGCATGCATATCGTGTGGTTTTGCAGAAAACTGCAATCTCGTCTACCAAAAGTGTCGTATTCATGCTTAAAACGCGTTTTGGCACAAATTCATGTGCGGGTTCTAAAAAGAGCAACATTGGCATGCTTTTCACGTCGTTTGGTAGAAATCCACACGCGCGTTCTGCCAAAAGCGTCATTTGCATGCATATCGTGTGGTTTTGCAGAAAACTGCAATCTCGTCTACCAAAAGTGTCGTATTCATGCTTAAAACGCGTTTTGGCACAAATTCATGTGCGGGTTCTAAAAAAGAGCAGCATTGCCATGCTTTTCACGTCGTTTGGTAGAAATCCACACGCGCGTTCTGCCAAAAGCGTCATTTGCATGCATATCGTGTGGTTTTGCAGAAAACTGCATCCTCGTCTAGCAAAAGTGTCGTATTCATGCTTAAAAGCGTTTTGGCACAAATCCATGTGCGGGTGCTAAAAGAGCAGCATTGGCATGCTTTTCACGTCGTTTGGTAGAAATCCACACGCGCGTTCTCCAAAAGCGTCATTTGCATGCATATCGTGTGGTTTTGCAGAAAACTGCAATCTCGTCTACCAAAAGTGTCGTATTCATGCTTAAAACGCGTTTTGGCACAAATCAAGTGCGGTGCTAAAAAGAGCAGCATTGGCACGCTTTTCACGTCGTTTGGTAGAAATCCACACGCGCGTTCTGCCAAAAGCGTCATTTGCATGCAAATCGTGTGGTTTTGCAGAAAACTGCAATCTCGTCTACCAAAAGTGTCGTATTCATGCTTAAAACGCGTTTTGGCACAAATTCATGTGCGGGTTCTAAAAAGAGCAGCATTGGCATGCTTTTCACGGTCGTTTGGTAGAAATCACACGCGCGTTCTGCCAAAGCGTCATTTGCATGCATATCGTGTGGTTTTGCAGAAAACTGCAATCTCGTCTACCAGAAGTGTCGTATTCATGCTTAAAACGCGTTTTGGCACAAATCCATGTGCGGGTTCTAAAAAGAGCAGCATTGGCATGCTTTTCACGTCGTTTGGTAGAAATCCACACGCGTGTTCTGCCAAAAGCGTCATTTGCATGCATATCGTGTGGTTTTGCAGAAAACTGCAATCTCGTCTACCAAAAGTGTCGTATTCATGCTTAAAACGCGTTTTGGCACAAATCATAGTGAGGGTGCTAAAAAGAGCAGCATTGGCACGCTTTTCACGTCGTTTGGTAGAAATCCACACGCGCGTTCTGCCAAAAGCGTCATTTGCATGCAAATCGTGTGGTTTTGCAGAAAACTGCAATCTCGTCTACCAAAAGTGTCGTATGCATGCTTAAAACGCGTTTTGGCACAAATTCATGTGCGGGTTCTAAAAAGAGGCAGCATTGGCATGCTTTTCACGTCGTTTGGTAGAAATCCACACGCGCGTTCTGCCAAAAGCGTCATTTGCATGCATATCGTGTGGTTTTGCAGAAAACAGCAATCTCGTCTACCAAAAGTGTCGTATTCCATGCTTAAAACGCGTTTTGGCACAAATCCATGTGCGGGTTCTAAAAAGAGCAGCATTGGCATGCTTTTCCACGTCGTTTGGTAGAAATCAACACGCGCGTTCTGCCAAAAGCGTCATTTGCATGCATATCGTGTGGTTTTGCAGAAAACTGCAATCTCGTCTACCAAAAGTGTCGTATTCATGCTTAAAACGCGTTTTGGCACAAATCCAAGTGCGGGTGCTAAAAAGAGCAGCATTGGCACGCTTTTCACGTCGTTTGGTAGAAATCCACACGCGCGTTCTGCCAAAAGCGTCATTTGCATGCAAATCGTGTGGTTTTGCAGAAAACTGCAATCTCGTCTACCAAAAGTGTCGTATTCATGCTTAAAACGCGTTTTGGCACAAACTCATGTGCGGGTTCTAAAAAGAGCAGCATTGGCATGCTTTTCACGTCGTTTGGTAGAAATCCACACGCGCGTTCTGCCAAAAGCGTCATTTGCATGCATATCGTGTGGTTTTGCAGAAAACTGCAATCTCGTCTACCAAAAGTGTCGTATTCATGCTTAAAACGCGTTTTGGCACAAATCCATGTGCGGGTTCTAAAAAGAGCAGCATTGGCATGCTTTCACGTCGTTTGGTAGAAATCCACACGCGCGTTCTGCCAAAAGCGTCATTTGCATGCATATCGTGTGGTTTTGCAGAAACTGCATCCTCGTCTACCAAAAGTGTCGTATTCAGCGTAAAACGCGTTTTGGCACAAATCCATGTGCGGGTTCTAAAAAGAGCAGCATTGGCATGCTTTTCACGTCGTTTGGTGGAAATCCACACGCGCGTTCTGCCAAAAGCGTCATTTGCATGCAAATCGTGTGGTTTTTGCAGAAAACTGCAATCTCCTCTACCAAAAGTGTCGTATGCATGCTTAAAACGCGTTTTGGCACAAATTCATGTGCGGGTTCTAAAAAGAGCAGCATTGGCATGCTTTTCACGTCGTTTGGTAGAAATCCACACGCGCGTTCTGCCAAAGCGTCATTTGCATGCATATCGTGTGGTTTGGCAGAAAACAGCAATCTCGTCTACCAAAAGTGTCGTATTCATGCTTAAAACGCGTTTTGGCACAAATCCATGTGCGGGTTCTAAAAAGAGCAGCATTGGCATGCTTTTCACGTCGTTTGGTAGAAATCCACACGCGCGTTCTGCCAAAAGCGTCATTTGCATGCATATCGTGTGGTTTTGCAGAAAACTGCATCCTCGTCTAGCAAAAGTGTCGTATTCATGCTTAAAACGCGTTTTGGCACAAATCCATGTGCGGGTGCTAAAAAGAGCAGCATTGGCATGCTTTTCACGTCGTTTGGTAGAAATCCACAGGCGCGTTCTGCCAAAAGCGTCATTTGCATGCAAATCGTGTGGTTTTGCAGAAAACTGCAATCTCGTCTACCAAAAGTGTCGTATTCATGCTTAAAACGCGTTTTGGCACAAATCCAAGTGCGGGTGCTAAAAAGAGCAGCATTGGCACGCTTTTCACGTCGTTTGGTAGAAATCCACACGCGCGTTCTGCCAAAAGCGTCATTTGCATGCAAATCGTGTGGTTTTGCAGAAAACTGCAATCTCGTCTACCAAAAGTGTCGTATTCATGCTTAAAACGCGTTTGGCACAAATTCATGTGCGGGTTCTAAAAAGAGCAGCATTGCATGCTTTTCACGTCGTTTGGTAGAAATCCACACGCGCGTTCTGCCAAAAGCGTCATTTGCATGCATATCGTGTGGTTTTGCAGAAAACTGCAATCTCGTCTACCAAAAGTGTCGTATTCATGCTTAAAACGCGTTTGGCACAAATCCATGTGCGGGTTCTAAAAAGAGCAGCATTGGCATGCTTTCACGTCGTTGGTAGAAATCCACACGCGCGTTTTGCCAAAAGCGTCATTTGCATGCATATCGTGTGGTTTTGCAGAAAACTGCAATCTCGTCTACCAAAAGTGTCGTATTCATGCTTAAAACGCGTTTTGGCACAAATCCAAGTGCGGGTGCTAAAAAGAGCAGCATTGGCACGCTTTTCACGTCGTTTGGTAGAAATCCACACGCGCGTTCTGCCAAAAGCGTCATTTGCATGCAAATCGTGTGGTTTTGCAGAAAACTGCAATCTCGTCTACCAAAAGTGTCGTATGCATGCTTAAAACGCGTTTTGGCACAAATTCATGTGCGGGTTCTAAAAAGAGCAGCATTGGCATGCTTTTCACGTCGTTTGGTAGAAATCCACACGCGCGTTCTGCCAAAAGCGTCATTTGCATGCATATCGTGTGGTTTTGCAGAAAACAGCAATCTCGTCTACCAAAAGTGTCGTATTCATGCTTAAAACGCGTTTTGGCACAAATCCATGTGCGGGTTCTAAAAAGAGCAGCATTGGCATGCTTTTCACATCGTTTGGTAGAAATCCACACGCGCGTTCTGCCAAAAGCGTCATTTGCATGCATATCGTGTGGTTTTGCAGAAAACTGCAATCTCGTCTACCAAAAGTGTCGTATTCATGCTTAAAACGCGTTTTGGCACAAATCCAAGTGCGGGTGCTAAAAAGAGCAGCATTGGCACGCTTTTCACGTCGTTTGGTAGAAATCCACACGCGCGTTCTGCCAAAAGCGTCATTTGCATGCAAATCGTGTGGTTTTGCAGAAAACTGCAATCTCGTCTACCAAAAGTGTCATATTCATGCTTAAAACGCGTTTTGGGACAAATCCATGTGCGGGTTCTAAAAAGAGCAGCATTGGCATGCTTTTCACATCGTTTGTAGAAATCCACACGCGCGTTCTGCCAAAAGCGTCATTTGCATGCATATCGTGTGGTTTTGCAGAAAACTGTAATCTCGTCTACCAAAAGTGTCGTATTCATGCTTAAAACGCGTTTTGGCACAAATCCATGTGCGGGTGCTAAAAGAGCAGCATTGGCATGCTTTTCACGTCGTTTGGTAGAATCCACACGCGCGTTCTGCCAAAAGCGTCATTTGCATGCAAATCGTGTGGTTTTGCAGAAAACTGCATTCTCGTCTACCAAAAGTGTCGTATTCATGCTTAAAACGCGTTTTGGCACAAATCCATGTGCGGGTGCTAAAAAGAGCAGCATTGGCATGCTTTTCACGTCGTTTGGTAGAAATCCACACGCGCGTTCTGCCAAGCGTCATTTGCATGCAAATCGTGTGGTTTTGCAGAAAACTGCAATCTCGTCTACCAAAAGTGTCGTATTCATGCTTAAAACGCGTTTTGGCACAAATCCATGTGCGGTTCTAAAAAGAGCAGCATTGGCATGCTTTTCACGTCGTTTGTAGAAATCCACACGCGCGTTCTGCCAAAAGCGTCATTTGCATGCATATCGTGTGGTTTTGCAGAAAACTGCAATCTCGTCTACCAAAAGTGTCGTATTCATGCTTAAAACGCGTTTTGGCACAAATCCAAGTGCGGGTGCTAAAAAGAGCAGCATTGGCACGCTTTTCACGTCGTTGGTAGAAATCCACACGCGCGTTCTGCCAAAAGCGTCATTTGCATGCAAATCGTGTGGTTTTGCAGAAAACTGCAATCTCGTCTACCAAAAGTGTCGTATTCATGCTTAAAACGCGTTTTGGCACAAAATTCATGTGCGGGTTCTAAAAAGAGCAGCATTGGCATGCTTTTCACGTCGTTTGGTAGAAATCCACACGCGCGTTCTGAAAAAGCGTCATTTGCATGCAAATCGTGTGGTTTTGCAGAAAACTGCATCCTCGTCTACCAAAAGTGTCGTATTCATGCTTAAAACGCGTTTTGGCACAAATCCATGTGCGGGTGCTAAAAAGAGCAGCATTGCATGCTTTTCACGTCGTTTGGTAGAAATCCACACGCGCGTTCTGCCAAAAGCGTCATTTGCATGCATATCGTGTGGTTTTTCAGAAACTGCAATCTCGTCTACCAAAAGTGTCGTATTCATGCTTAAAACGCGTTTTGGCACAAATTCATGTGCGGGTTCTAAAAAGAGCAACATTGGCATGCTTTTCACGTCGTTTGGTAGAAATCCACACGCGCGTTCTGCCAAAAGCGTCATTTGCATGCATATCGTGTGGTTTTGCAGAAAACTGCAATCTCGTCTACCAAAAGTGTCGTATTCATGCTTAAAACGCGTTTTGGGCACAAATCCATGTGCGGGTTCTAAAAAGAGCAGCATTGGCATGCTTTTCACGTCGTTTGGTAGAAATCCACACGCGCGTTCTGCCAAAAGCGTCATTTGCATGCAAATCGTGTGGTTTTGCAGAAAACTGCAATCTCGTCTACCAAAAGTGTCGTATTCATGCTTAAAACGCGTTTTGGCACAAATTCATGTGCGGGTTCTAAAAAGAGCAGCATTGCCATGCTTTTCACGTCGTTTGGTAGAAATCCACACGCGCGTTCTGCAAAAGCGTCATTTGCATGCAAATCGTGTGGTTTTGCAGAAAACTGCATCCTCGTCTACCAAAAGTGTCGTATTCATGCTTAAAACGCGTTTTGGCACAAATCCATGTGCGGGTGCTAAAAAGAGCAGCATTGGCATGCTTTTCACGTCGTTTGGTAGAAATCACACGCGCGTTCTGCCAAAAGCGTCATTTGCATGCATATCGTGTGGTTTTGCAGAAAACTGCAATCTCGTCTACCAAAAGTGTCGTATTCATGCTTAAAACGCGTTTTGGCACAAATCCAAGTGCGGGTGCTAAAAAGAGCAGCATTGGCACGCTTTTCACGTCGTT
>NW_027225745.1:0-80536 GCF_038994185.2 Dermacentor albipictus | reverse complement strand
CCAAAAGATGCGTGTGCATGCTCAAAACGCGTTTTGGCACAAATCCATGTGCGGGTGCTAAAAAGAGCAGCATCGGCACGCTTTTCACGTCGTTTGGTAGAAATCCACGTGCGCGTTCTGCCAAAAGCACCATTTGCATGCATATCGTGTGGTTTTGCAGAAAACTGCATCCGCGTCTACCAAAAGATGCATGTGCTTGCTTAAAACGCGTTTTGGCACAAATCCATGTGCGGGTGCTAAAAAGAGCGTCATCGGCATGCTTTTCACGTCGCCTGGTAGAAATCCATGAGCACGTTCTCCCAAAAGCACCATTTGCATGCATATCGCGTCGTTTTGCAGAAAACTGCGTCCGCGTCTACCAAAGATGCATGTGCATGCTTAAAACGAGTTTTGGCACAAATCCATGTGCGGGTGCTAAAAAGAGCAGCATCGTCATGCTTTTCACGTCGTTTGGTAGAAATCCACGTGCGCGTTCTGCCAAAAGCACCATTTGCATGCATATCGTGTGGTTTTGCAGAAAACTGCGTCCGCGTCTACCAAAACATGCATGTGCGTGCTTAAAACGCGTTTTGGCACAAATCCATGTGCGGGTGCTAAAAAGAGCAGCATCGGCATGCTTTTCACGTCGTTTGGTAGAAATAGACGTGCGCGTTCTGCCAAAAGCACCATTTGCATGCATATCGTGTGGTTTTGCAGAAAACTGCGTCCGCGTCTACCAAAATATGCATGTGCATGCTTAAAACGAGTTTTGGCACAAATCCATGTGCGGGTGCTAAAAAGAGCAGCATCGGCATGCTTTTCACGTTGTTTGGTATAAATCCACGTGCGCGTTCTGTCAAAAGCACCATTTGCATGCATATCGTGTGGTTTTGCAGAAAACTGCATCCGCGTCTACCAAAAGATGCATGTGCATGCTTAAAATGCGTTTCGGCACAAATCCATGTGCGGGTGCTAAAAAGAGCAGCATCGTCATGCTTTTCACGTCGTTTGGTAGAAATCCACGTGCGCGTTCTGCCAAAAGCACCATTTGCATGCATATCGTGTGGTTTTGCAGAAAACTGCGTCCGCGTCTACCAAAACATGCATGTGCATGCTTAAAACGCGTTTTGGCACAAATCCATGTGCGGGTGCTAAAAAGAGCAGCATCGGCATGCTTTTCACGTCGTTTGGTAGAAATAGACGTGCGCGTTCTGCCAAAAGCACCATTTGCATGCATATCGTGTGGTTTTGCAGAAAACTGCGTCCGCGTCTACCAAAAGATGCATGTGCATGCTTAAAACGCGTTTTGGCACAAATGCATGTGCGGGTGCTAAAAAGAGCAGCATCGGCATGCTTTTCACGTCGTTTGGTAGAAATCCACGTGCGCGTTCTGCCAAAAGCACCCTTAGCATGCATGTCGTGTGGTTTTGCAGAAAACTGCGTCCGCGTCTACCAAAAGATGCATGTGCATGCTTAAAACGCGTTTTGGCACAAATACCTGTGCGGGTGCTAAAAAGAGCAGCATCGGCATGCTTTTCACGTCGTTTGGTAGAAATCCACGTGCGCGTTCTGCCAAACGCACCATCATCATCATCACCATCATCAGCCTGGTTACGCCCACTGCAGGGCAAAGGCCTCTCCCATATTTCTCCAACAACCCCGGTCATGTACTAATTGTGGCCACGCCGTCCCTGCAAACTTCTTAATCTCATCCGCCCACCTAACTTTCTGCCGCCCCCTGCTACGCTTCCCTTCCCTTGGGAAATGGTGCCATGAGCACCATTTCCATGCATATCGTGTGGTTTTGCAGAAAACTGCATCCACGTCTACCAAAAGATGCGTGTGCATGCTCAAAACGCGTTTTGGCACAAATCCATGTGCGGGTGCTAAAAAGAGCAGCATCGGCACGCTTTTCACGTCGTTTGGTAGAAATCCACGTGCGCGTTCTGCCAAAAGCACCATTTGCATGCATATCGTGTGGTTTTGCAGAAAACTGCATCCGCGTCTACCAAAAGATGCATGTGCTTGCTTAAAACGCGTTTTGGCACAAATCCATGTGCGGGTGCTAAAAAGAGCGTCATCGGCATGCTTTTCACGTCGCCTGGTAGAAATCCATGAGCACGTTCTCCCAAAAGCACCATTTGCATGCATATCGCGTCGTTTTGCAGAAAACTGCGTCCGCGTCTACCAAGATGCATGTGCATGCTTAAAACGAGTTTTGGCACAAATCCATGTGCGGGTGCTAAAAAGAGCAGCATCGTCATGCTTTTCACGTCGTTTGGTAGAAATCCACGTGCGCGTTCTGCCAAAAGCACCATTTGCATGCATATCGTGTGGTTTTGCAGAAAACTGCGTCCGCGTCTACCAAAACATGCATGTGCATGCTTAAAACGCGTTTTGGCACAAATCCATGTGCGGGTGCTAAAAAGAGCAGCATCAGCATGCTTTTCACGTCGTTTGGTAGAAATAGACGTGCGCGTTCTGCAAAAGCACCATTTGCATGCATATCGTGTGGTTTTGCAGAAAACTGCGTCCGCGTCTACCAAAAGATGCATGTGCATGCTTAAAACGCGTTTTGGCACAAATGCATGTGCGGGTGCTAAAAAGAGCAGCATCGGCATGCTTTTCACGTCGTTTGGTAGAAATCCACGTGCGCGTTCTGCCAAAAGCACCCTTAGCATGCATGTCGTGTGGTTTTGCAGAAAACTGCGTCCGCGTCTACCAAAAGATGCATGTGCATGCTTAAAACGAGTTTTGGCACAAATCCATGTGCGGGTGCTAAAAAGAGCAGCATCGTCATGCTTTTCACGTCGTTTGGTAGAAATCCACGTGCGCGTTCTGCCAAAAGCACCATTTGCATGCATATCGTGTGGTTTTGCAGAAAACTGCGTCCGCGTCTACCAAAGATGCATGTGCATGCTTAAAACGAGTTTTGGCACAAATCCATGTGCGGGTGCTAAAAAGACCAGCATCGGCATGCTTTTCACATCGTTTGGTAGAAATCCACGTGCGCGTTCTGCCAAAAGCACCATTTGCATGCATATCGTGTGGTTTTGCAGAAAACTGCGTCCGCGTCTGCCAAAAGATGCATGTGCATGCTTAAAACGCGTTTTGGCACAAATACCTGTGCGGGTGCTAAACAGAGCAGCATCGGCATGCTTTTCACGTCGCCTGGTAGAAATCCATGAGCACGTTCTCCCAAAAGCACCATTTGCATGTATATCGCGTCGTTTTGCAGAAAACTGCGTCCGCGTCTACCAAAGATGCCTGTGCATGCTTAAAACGAGTTTTGGCACAAATCCATGTGCGGGTGCTAAAAAGAGCAGCATCGGCATGCTATTCAAGTCGTTTGGTAGAAATCCACGTGCGCGTTCTGCCAAACGCACCATCATCATCATCAGCATCATCAGCCTGGTACGCCCACTGCAGGGCAAAGGCCTCTCCCATATTTCTCCAACAACCCCGGTCATGTCCAATATTGTGGCAACGCCGTCCCTGCAAACTTCTTAATCTCATCCGCCCACCTAACTTTCTGCCGCCCCCTGCTACGCTTCCCTTCACTTGGGAAATGGTGCCATAAGCACCATTTGCATGCATATCGTGTGGTTTTGCAGAAAACTGCATCCGCGTCTACCAAAAGATTCATGTGCATGCTCAAAACGCGTTTTGGCACAAATCCATGTGCGGGTGCTAAAAAGAGCAGCATCGGCACGCTTTTCACGTCGTTTGGTAGAAATCCACGTGCGCGTTCTGCCAAAAGCACCATTTGCATGCATATCGTGTGGTTTTGCAGAAAACTGCATCCGCGTCTACCAAAAGATGCATGTGCATGCTTAAAACGCGTTTTGGCACAAATCCATGTGCGGGTGCTAAAAAGAGCAGCATCGGCATGCTTTTCACGTCGCTTGGTAGAAATCCACGTGCGCGTTCTGCCAAAAGCACCGTTTGCATGCATATCGTGTGGTTTTGCAGAAAACTGCGTCCGCGTCTACCAAAAGATGCATGTGCTTCCTTAAAACGCGTTTTGGCACAAATCCATGTGCGGGTGCTAAAAAGAGCGTCATCGGCATGCTTTTCACGTCGTTTGGTAGAAATCCACGTGCGCGTTCTGCCAAAAGCACCATTTGCATGCATATCGTGTGGTTTTGCAGAAAACTGCGTCCGTGTCTACCAAAAGATGGATGCGCATGCTTCAAACGCATTTTGGCACAAATCCATGTGCTGGTGCTAAAAAGAGCAGCATCGGCATGCTTTTCATGTCGTTTGTTAGAAATCCACGTGCGCGTTCTGCCAAAAGCACCATTTGCATGTATATCGTGCGGTTTTGCAGAAAACTGCGTCCGCGTCTACCAAAAGATGCATGTGCATGCTTAAAACGCGTTTTGGCACAAATACCTGTGCGGGTGCTAAAAAGAGCAGCATCGGGATGCTTTTCACGTCGTTTGGTAGAAATCCACGTGCGCGTTCTGCCAAAAGCACCATTTGCATGCATATCGTGTGCTTTTGCAGAAAACTGCGTCCGCGTCTACCAAAAGATGCATGTGCATGCTCAAAACGCGTTTTGGCACAAATCCATGTGCCGGTGCTAAAAAGACCAGCATGGCATGCTTTTCACGTCGTTTGGTAGAAATCCACGTGCGCGTTCTGCCAAAAGCACCCTTACATGCATGTCGTGTGGTTTTGCAGAAAACTGCTTCCGCGTCTTCCAAAAGATGCATGTGCATGCTTGAAACGCGTTTTGGCACAAATCCATGTGCGGGTGCTAAAAAGAGCAGCATCGGCATGCTTTTCACGTCATTTGGTAGAAATAGACGTGCGCGTTCTGCCAAAAGCACCATTTGCATGCATATCGTGTGGTTTTGCAGAAAACTGCGTCCGCGTCTTCCAAAAGATGCATGTGCATGCTTAAAACGCGTGTTGGCACAAATCCATGTGCGGGTGCGAAAAAGAGCAGCATCGGCATGCTTTTCACGTCGTTTGGTAGAAATCCACGTGCGCGTTCTGCCAAAAGCACCATTTGCATGCATATCGTGTGGTTTTGCAGAAAACTGCGTCCGCGTCTACCAAAAGATGCATGTGCATGCTTAAAACGCGTTTTGGGAAAAATCCAAGTGCGGGTGCTAAAAAGAGCAGCATCGGCATGCTGTTCACGTCGTTTGGTAGAAATCCACGTGCGCGTTCTCCCAAAAGCACCGTTTGCATGCATATCGTGTGGTTTTGCAGAAAACTGCGTCCGCGTCTACCAAAAGATGCATGTGCATGCTTAAAACGCGTTTTGGCACAAATCCATGTGCGGGTGCTAAAAAGAGCAGCATCGGCATGCTTTTCACGTCGCTTGGTAGAAATCCCCGTGCGCGTTCTTCCAAAAGCACCGTTTGCATGCATATCGTGTGGTTTTGCAGAAAACTGCGTTCGCGTCTACCAAAAGATGCATGTGCTTGCTTAAAACGCGTTTTGGCACAAATCCATGTGCGGGTGCTAAAAAGAGCGTCATCGGCATGCTTTTCACGTCGCCTGGTAGAAATCCATGAGTACGTTCTCCCAAAAGCACCATTTGCATGCATATCGCGTCGTTTTGCAGAAAACTGAGTCCGCGTCTGCCAAAGATGCATGTGCATGCTTAAAACGAGTTTTGGCACAAATCCATGTGCGGGTGCTAAAAAGAGCAGCATCGTCATGCTTTTCACGTCGTTTGGTAGAAATCCACGTGCGCGTTTTGCCAAAAGCACCATTTGCATGCATATCGTGTGGTTTTGCAGAAAACTGCGTCCGTGTCAACCAAAAGATGGATGTGCATGCTTAAAACGCGTTTTGGCAAAAATCCACGTGCGCGTGCTAAAAAGAGCAGCATCGGCATGCTTTTCACGTCGTTTGGTAGACATCCACGTGCGCGTTCTGCCAAAAGAACCATTTGCATGGATATCGTGTGGTTTTGCAGAAAACTGCATCCGCGTCTACCAAAAGATGCATGTGCATGCGTAAAACGCGTTTTGGCACAAATCCATGTGCGTGTGCTAAATAGAGCCCCATCGGCATGCTTTTCACGTCGTTTGGTAGAAATCCACGTGCGCGTTCTGCCAAAAGCACCATTTGCATTCATATCGTGTGGTTTTGCAGAAAACTGCGTCCGTGTCTACCAAAAGATGGATGCGCATGCTTCAAACGCATTTTGACACAAATCCATGTGCTGGTGCTAAAAAGAGCAGCATCGGCATGCTTTTCATGTCGTTTGTTAGAAATCCACGTGCGCGTTCTGCCAAAAGCACCATTTGCATGTATATCGTGCGGTTTTGCAGAAAACTGCGTCCGCGTCTACCAAAAGATGCATGTGCATGCTTAAAACGCGTTTTGGCACAAATACCTGTGCGGGTGCTAAAAAGAGCAGCATCGGGATGCTTTTCACGTCGTTTGGTAGAAATCCACGTGCGCGTTCTGGCAAAAGCACCATTTGCATGCATATCGTGCGGTTTTGCAGAAAACTGCGTCCGCGTCTACCAAAAGATGCATGTGCATGCTCAAAACGCGTTTTGGCAGAAATCCATGTGCCGGTGCTAAAAAGACCAGCATGGCATGCTTTTCACGTCGTTTGGTAGAAATCCACGTGCGCGTTCTGCCAAAAGCACCATTTGCATGCATATCGTGTGGTTTTGCAGAAAACTGCGTCCGCGTCTACCAAAAGATGCATGCGCATGCTTAAAACGCGTTTTGGCACAAATACCTGTGCGGGTGCTAAAAAGAGCAGCATCGGGATGCTTTTCACGTCGTTTCGTAGAAATCCACGTGCGCGTTCTGCCAAAATCACCATTTGCATGGATATCGTGTGGTTTTGCAGAAAACTGCGTCCGCGTCTACGAAAAGATGCATGCGCATGCTTAAAACGCGTTTTGGCACAAATCCATGTGCGGGTGCTAAAAAGAGCAGCATCGGCATGCTTTTCACGTCGTTTGGTAGAAATCCACGTGCGCGTTCTGCCAAAAGCACCATTTGCATGCATATCGTGTGGTTTTACAGAAAACTGCGTCCGCGTCTACCAAAAGATGCATGTGCATGCGTAAAACGTGTTTTGGCACAAGTCCATGTGCGGGTGCTAAAAAGAGCAGCATCGGCATGCTTTTCACGTCGCTTGGTAGAAATCCACGTGCGCGTTCTGTCAAAAGCACCGTTTGCATGCATATCGTGTGGTTTTGCAGAAAACTGCGTCCGCGTCTACCAAAAGATGCATGTGCTTGCTTAAAACGCGTTTTGGCACAAATCCATGCGCGGGTGCTAAAAAGAGCAGCATCGGCATGCTTTTCACGTCGTTTGGTAGAAATAGACGTGCGCGTTCTGCCAAAAGCACCATTTGCATGCATATCGTGTGGTTTTCCAGAAAACTGCGTCCGCGTCTACCAAAAGATGCATGTGCATGCTTAAAACGCGTTTTGGCACAAATGCATGTGCGGGTGCTAAAAAGAGCAGCATCGGCATGCTTTTCACGTCGTTTGGTAGAAATCCACGTGCGCGTTCTGCCAAAAGCACCATTTGCATGCATATCGTGTGGTTTTGCAGAAAACTGCGTCCGCGTCTACCAAAAGATGCATGTGCATGCTTAAAACGCGTTTTGGGACAAATCCAAGTGCGGGTGCTAAAAAGAGCAGCATCGGCATGCTGTTCACGTCGTTTGGTAGAAATCCACGTGCGCGTTCTCCCAAAAGCACCGTTTGCATGCATATCGTGTGGTTTTGCAGAAAACTGCGTCCGCGTCTACCAAAAGATGCATGTGCATGCTTAAAACGCGTTTTGGCACAAATCCATGTGCGGGTGCTAAAAAGAGCAGCATCGGCATGCTTTTCACGTCGCTTGGTAGAAATCCACGTGCGCGTTCTGCCAAAAGCACCGTTTGCATGCATATCGTGTGGTTTTGCAGAAAACTGCGTCCGCGTCTACCAAAAGATGCATGTGCTTGCTTAAAACGCGTTTTGGGACAAATCCAAGTGCGGGTGCTAAAAAGAGCAGCATCGGCATGCTGTTCACGTCGTTTGGTAGAAATCCACGTGCGCGTTCTCCCAAAAGCACCGTTTGCATGCATATCGTGTGGTTTTGTAGAAAACTGCGTCCGCGTCTACCAAAAGATGCATGTGCATGCTTAAAACGCGTTTTGGCACAAATCCATGTGCGGGTGCTAAAAAGAGCGTCATCGGCATGCTTTTCACGTCGCCTGGTAGAAATCCATGAGTACGTTCTCCCAAAAGCACCATTTGCATGCATATCGCGTCGTTTTGCAGAAAACTGAGTCCGCGTCTGCCAAAGATGCATGTGCATGCTTAAAACGAGTTTTGGCACAAATCCATGTGCGGGTGCTAAAAAGACAAGCATCGTCATGCTTTTCACGTCGTTTGGTAGAAATCCACGTGCGCGTTTTGCCAAAAGCACCATTTGCATGCATATCGTGTGGTTTTGCAGAAAACTGCGTCCGTGTCAACCAAAAGATGGATGTGCATGCTTAAAACGCGTTTTGGCAAAAATCCACGTGCGCGTGCTAAAAAGAGCAGCATCGGCATGCTTTTCACGTCGTTTGGTAGACATCCACGTGCGCGTTCTGCCAAAAGAACCATTTGCATGCATATCGTGTGGTTTTGCAGAAAACTGCGTCCGTGTCTACCAAAAGATGGATGCGCATGCTTCAAACGCATTTTGGCACAAATCCATGTGCTGGTGCTAAAAAGAGCAGCATCGGCATGCTTTTCATGTCGTTTGTTAGAAATCCACGTGCGCGTTCTGCCAAAAGCACCATTTGCATGTATATCGTGCGGTTTTGCAGAAAACTGCGTCCGCGTCTACCAAAAGATGCATGTGCATGCTTAAAACGCGTTTTGGCACAAATACCTGTGCGGGTGCTAAAAAGAGCAGCATCGGGATGCTTTTCACGTCGTTTGGTAGAAATCCACGTGCGCGTTCTGGCAAAAGCACCATTTGCATGCATATCGTGTGCTTTTGCAGAAAACTGCGTCCGCGTCTACCAAAAGATGCATGTGCATGCTCAAAACGCGTTTTGGCACAAATCCATGTGCCGGTGCTAAAAAGACCAGCATGGCATGCTTTTCACGTCGTTTGGTAGAAATCCACGTGCGCGTTCTGCCAAAAGCACCATTTGCATGCATATCGTGTGGTTTTGCAGAAAACTGCGTCCGCGTCTACCAAAAGATGCATGCGCATGCTTAAAACGCGTTTAGGCACAAATACCTGTGCGGGTGCTAAAAAGAGCAGCATCGGGATGCTTTTCACGTCGTTTCGTAGAAATCCACGTGCGCGTTCTGCCAAAATCATCATTTGCATGGATATCGTGTGGTTTTGCAGAAAACTGCGTCCGCGTCTACGAAAAGATGCATGCGCATGCTTAAAACGCGTTTTGGCACAAATCCATGTGCGGGTGCTAAAAAGAGCAGCATCGGCATGCTTTTCACGTCGTTTGGTAGAAATCCACGTGCGCGTTCTGCCAAAAGCACCCTTAGCATGCATGTCGTGTTGTTTTGCAGAAAACTGTGTCCGCGTCTTCCAAAAGATGTATGTGCATGCTTAAAACGCGTGTTGGCACAAATCCATGTGCGGGTGCGAAAAAGAGCAGCATCGGCATGCTTTTCACGTCGTTTGGTAGAAATCCACGTGCGCGTTCTGCCAAAAGCACCATTTGCATGCATATCGTGTGGTTTTGCAGAAAACTGCGTCCGCGTCTACCAAAAGATGCATATGCATGCTTAAAACGCGTTTTGGCAAAAATCCTTGTGCGGGTGCTAAAAAGAGCAGCATCGGCATGCTTTTCACGTCGTTTGGCAGAAATCGACATGCGCGTTCTGCCAAAAGCACCATTTGCATGCATATCGTGTGGTTTTGCAGAAAACTGCGTCCGCGTCTACCAAAAGATGCATGTGCATGCTTAAAACGCGTTTCGGCACAAATCCATGTGCGGGTGCTAAAAAGAGCAACATCGGCATGCTGTTCACGTCGTTTGGCAGAAATCCACGTGCGCGTTCTGCCAAAAGCACCCTTACATGCATGTCGTGTGGTTTTGCAGAAAACTGCGTCCGCGTCTTCCAAAAAGATGCATGTGCATGCTTGAAACGCGTTTTGGCACAAATCCATGTGCGGGTGCTAAAAAGAGCAGCATCGGCATGCTTTTTACGTCGTTTGGTAGAAATCCACGTGCGCGTTCGGCCAAAAGCACCATTTGCATGCATATCGTGTTGTTTTACAGAAAACTGCGTCCGCGTCTACCAAAAGATGCATGTGCATGCTTAAAACGCGTTTTGGCAAAAATCCTTGTGCGGGTGCTAAAAAGAGCAGCATCGGCATGCTGTTCACGTCGTTTGGTAGAAATCCACGTGCGCGTTCTGCCAAAAGCACCGTTTGCATGCATATCGCGTCGTTTTGCAGAAAACTGCGTCCGCGTCTACCAAAGATGCATGTGCATGCTTAAAACGAGTTTTGGCACAAATCCATGTGCGGGTGCTAAAAAGAGCAGCATCGTCATGCTTTTCACGTCGTTTGGTAGAAATAGACGTGCGCGTTCTGCCAAAAGCACCATTTGCATGCATATCGTGTGGTTTTGCAGAAAACTGCGTCCGCGTCTACCAAAAGATGCATGTGCATGCTTAAAACGCGTTTTGACACAAATACCTGTGCGGGTGCTAAAAAGAGCAGCATCGGCATGCTTTTCACGTCGTTTGGTAGAAATCCACGTGCGCGTTCTGCCAAAAGCACCATTTGCATGCATATCGTGTGCTTTTGCAGAAAACTGTGTCCGCGTCTACCAAAAGATGCGTGTGCATGCTCAAAACGCGTTTTGGCACAAATCCATGTGCCGGTGCTAAAAAGAAAAGCATCGGCATGCTTTTCACGTCGTTTGGTAGAAATCCACGTGCGCGTTCTGCCAAAAGCACCATTTGCATGCATATCGTGTGGTTTTGCAGAAAACTGCGTCCTCGTCTACCAAAAGATGCATGTGCATGCTTAAAACGCATTTTGGCACAAATCCATGTGCGGGTGCTAAAAAGAGCAGCATCGTCATGCTTTTCACGTCGTTTGGTAGAAATCCACGTGCGCGTTCTGCCAAACGCACCATCATCATCATCACCATCATCAGCCTGGTTACGCCCACTGCAGGGCAAAGGCCTCTCCCATATTTCTCCAACAACCCCGGTCATGTCCAATATTGTGGCCACGCCGTCCCAGCAAACTTCTTAATCTCATCCGCCCACCTAACTTTCTGCCGCCCCTTGCTAGGCTTCCCTTCACTTGGGAAATGGTGCCATAAGCACCATTTGCATGCATATCGTGTGGTTTTGCAGAAAACTGCATCCGCGTCTACCAAAAGATTCATGTGTATGCTCAAAACGCGTTTTGGCACAAATCCATGTGCGAGTGCTAAAAAGAGCAGCATCGGCACGCTTTTCACGTCGTTTGGTAGAAATCCACGTGCGCGTTCTGCCAAAAGCACCATTTGCATGCATATCGTGTGGTTTTGCAGAAAACTGCATCCGCGTCTACCAAAAGATGCATGTGCATGCTTAAAACGCGTTTTAGCACAAATCCTTGTGCGGGTGCTATAAAGAGCGTCATCGGCATGCTTTTCACGTCGCCTGGTAGAAATCCATGAGCACGTTCTCCCAAAAGCACCATTTGCATGCATATCGCGTCGTTTTGCAGAAAACTGCGTCCGCGTCTACCAAAGATGCATGTGCATGCTTAAAACGAGTTTTGTCACAAATCCATGTGCGGGTGCTAAAAAGAGCAGCATCGTCATGCTTTTCACGTCGTTTGGTAGAAATCCACGTGCGCGTTCTGCCAAAAGCACCATTTGCATGCATATCGTGTGGTTTTGCAGAAAACTGCTTCCGCGTCTACCAAAAGATGCATGCGCATGCTTAAATCGCGTTTTGGCACAAATCCATGTGCGGGTGCTAAAAAGAGCAGCATCGGCATGCTTTTCACGTCGTTTGGTAGAAATCCACGTGCGCGTTCTGCCAAAAGCACCCTTAGCATGCATGTCGTGTTGTTTTGCAGAAAACTGCGTCCGCGTCTACCAAAAGATGCATGTGCATGCTTAAAACGCGTTTTGGCACAAATCCATGTGCGGGTGCTAAAAAGAGCAGCATCGGCATGCTTTTCACGTCGTTTGGCAGAAATCGACGTGCGCGTTCTGCCAAAAGCACCATTTGCATGCATATCGTGTGGTTTTGCAGAAAACTGCGTCCGCGTCTACCAAAAGATGCATGTGCATGCTCAAAAAGCGTTTCGGCACAAATCCATGTGCGGGTGCTAAAAAGAGCAGCATCGGCATGCTGTTCACGTCGTTTGGTAGAAATCCACGTGCGCGTTCTGCCAAAAGCACCCTTAGCATGCATGTCGTGTGCTTTTGCAGAAAACTGCGTCCGCGTCTTCCAAAAGATGCATGTGCATGCTTGAAACGCGTTTTGGCACAAATCCATGTGCGGGTGCTAAAAAGAGCAGCATCGGCATGCTTTTCACGTCGTTTGGTAGAAATCCACGTGCGCGTTCGGCCAAAAGCACCATTTGCATGCATATCGTGTGGTTTTGCAGAAAACTGCGTCCGTGTCTACCAAAAGATGGATGTGCATGCTTAAAACGCGTTTTGGCAAAAATCCATGTGCGCGTGCTAAAAAGAGCAGCATCGGCATGCTTTTCACGTCGTTTGGTAGATATCCACGTGAGCGTTCTGCCAAAAGCACCATTTGCATGGATATCGTGTGGTTTTGCAGAAAACTGCGTCCGCGTCTACCAAAAGATGAATGTGCATGCGTAAAACGCGTTTTGGCACAAATCCATGTGCGTGTGCTAAAAAGAGCCCCATCGGCATGCTTTTCACGTCGTTTGGTAGAAATCCACGTGCGCGTTCTGCTAAAAGCACCATTTGCATGCATATCGTGGGGTTTTGCAGAAAATTGCGTCCGCGTCTAACAAAAGATGCATGTGCATGCTCAAAACGCGTTTTGGCACAAATCCATGTGCGGGTGCTAAAAACAACAGCATCGGCATGCACGTCGTTTGGTAGAAATCCACGTACGCGTTCTGCCAAAAGCACCATTTGCATGCATGTCGTGTGCTTTTGCAGAAAACTGCATCCGCGTCTGCCAAAAGTTGCATGTGCATGCTGAAAACGCGTTTTGGCACAAATCCATGTGCGGGTGCTAAAAGAGCAGCATCGTCATGCTTTTCACGTCGTTTGGTAGAAATCCACGTGCGCGTTCTGCCAAAAGCATCATTTGCATGCATATCGTGTGGTTTTGCAGAAAACTGCGTCCGCGTCTACCAAAATATGCATGTGCATGCTTAAAACGAGTTTTGGCACAAATCCATGTGCGGGTGCTAAAAAGAGCAGCATCGGCATGCTTTTCACGTTGTTTGGTATAAATCCACGTGCGCGTTCTGTCAAAAGCACCATTTGCATGCATATCGTGTGGTTTTGCAGAAAACTGCATCCGCGTCTACCAAAAGATGCATGTGCATGCTTAAAATGCGTTTCGGCACAAATCCATGTGCGGGTGCTAAAAAGAGCAGCATCGGCATTGCTATTCAAGTCGATTGGTAGAAATCCACGTGCGCGTTCTGCCAAACGCACCATCATCATCATCACCATCATCAGCCTGGTTACGCCCACTGCAGGGCAAAGGCCTCTCCCATATTTCTCCAACAACCCCGGTCATGTACTAATTGTGGCCACGCCGTCCCTGCAAACTGCTTAATCTCATCCGCCCACCTAACTTTCTGCCGCCCCCTGCTACGCTTCCCTTCCCTTGGGAAATGGTGCCATGAGCACCATTTCCATGCATATCGTGTGGTTTTGCAGAAAACTGCATCCACGTCTACCAAAAGATGCGTGTGCATGCTCAAAACGCGTTTTGGCACAAATCCATGTGCGGGTGCTAAAAAGAGCAGCATCGGCACGCTTTTCACGTCGTTTGGTAGAAATCCACGTGCGCGTTCTGCCAAAAGCACCATTTGCATGCATATCGTGTGGTTTTGCAGAAAACTGCATCCGCGTCTACCAAAAGATGCATGTGTTTGCTTAAAACGCGTTTTGGCACAAATCCATGTGCGGGTGCTAAAAAGAGCGTCATCGGCATGCTTTTCACGTCGCCTGGTAGAAATCCATAAGCACGTTCTCCCAAAAGCACCATTTGCATGCATATCGCGTCGTTTTGCAGAAAACTGCGTCCGCGTCTACCAAAGATGCATGTGCATGCTTAAAACGAGTTTTGGCACAAATCCATGTGCGGGTGCTAAAAAGAGCAGCATCGTCATGCTTTTCACGTCGTTTGGTAGAAATCCACGTGCGCGTTCTGCCAAAAGCACCATTTGCATGCATATCGTGTGGTTTTGCAGAAAACTGCGTCCGCGTCTACCAAAACATGCATGTGCATGCTTAAAACGCGTTTTGGCACAAATCCATGTGCGGGTGCTAAAAAGAGCAGCATCGGCATGCTTTTCACGTCGTTTGGTAGAAATAGACGTGCGCGTTCTGCCAAAAGCACCATTTGCATGCATATCGTGTGGTTTTGCAGAAAACTGCGTCCGCGTCTACCAAAATATGCATGTGCATGCTTAAAACGAGTTTTGGCACAAATCCATGTGCGGGTGCTAAAAAGAGCAGCATCGGCATGCTTTTCACGTTGTTTGGTATAAATCCACGTGCGCGTTCTGTCAAAAGCACCATTTGCATGCATATCGTGTGGTTTTGCAGAAAACTGCATCCGCGTCTACCAAAAGATGCATGTGCATGCTTAAAATGCGTTTCGGCACAAATCCATGTGCGGGTGCTAAAAAGAGCAGCATCGGCATTGCTATTCAAGTCGATTGGTAGAAATCCACCTGCGCGTTCTGCCAAACGCACCATCATCATCATCACCATCATCAGCCTGGTTACGCCCACTGCAGGGCAAAGGCCTCTCCCATATTTCTCCAACAACCCCGGTCATGTACTAATTGTGGCCACGCCGTCCCTGAAAACTTCTTAATCTCATCCGCCCACCTAACTTTCTGCCGCCCCCTGCTACGCTTCCCTTCCCTTGGGAAATGGTGCCATGAGCACCATTTCCATGCATATCGTGTGGTTTTGCAGAAAACTGCATCCACGTCTACCAAAAGATGCGTGTGCATGCTCAAAACGCGTTTTGGCACAAATCCATGTGCGGGTGCTAAAAAGAGCAGCATCGGCACGCTTTTCACGTCGTTTGGTAGAAATCCACGTGCGCGTTCTGCCAAAAGCACCATTTGCATGCATATCGTGTGGTTTTGCAGAAAACTGCATCCGCGTCTACCAAAAGATGCATGTGCTTGCTTAAAACGCGTTTTGGCACAAATCCATGTGCGGGTGCTAAAAAGAGCGTCATCGGCATGCTTTTCACGTCGCCTGGTAGAAATCCATGAGCACGTTCTCCCAAAAGCACCATTTGCATGCATAACGCGTCGTTTTGCAGAAAACTGCGTCCGCGTCTACCAAAGATGCATGTGCATGCTTAAAACGAGTTTTGGCACAAATCCATGTGCGGGTGCTAAAAAGAGCAGCATCGTCATGCTTTTCACGTCGTTTGGTAGAAATCCACGTGCGCGTTCTGCCAAAAGCACCATTTGCATGCATATCGTGTGGTTTTGCAGAAAACTGCGTCCGCGTCTACCAAAACATGCATGTGCATGCTTAAAACGCGTTTTGGCACAAATCCATGTGCGGGTGCTAAAAAGAGCAGCATCGGCATGCTTTTCACGTCGTTTGGTAGAAATAGACGTGCGCGTTCTGCCAAAAGCACCATTTGCATGCATATCGTGTGGTTTTGCAGAAAACTGCGTCCGCGTCTACCAAAAGATGCATGTGCATGCTTAAAACGCGTTTTGGCACAAATGCATGTGCGGGTGCTAAAAAGAGCAGCATCGGCATGCTTTTCACGTCGTTTGGTAGAAATCCACGTGCGCGTTCTGCCAAAAGCACCCTTAGCATGCATGTCGTGTGGTTTTGCAGAAAACTGCGTCCGCGTCTACCAAAAGATGCATGTGCATGCTTAAAACGCGTTTTGGCACAAATACCTGTGCGGGTGCTAAAAAGAGCAGCATCGGCATGCTTTTCACGTCGTTTGGTAGAAATCCACGTGCGCGTTCTGCCAAAAGCACCATTTGCATGCATATCGCGTCGTTTTGCAGAAAACTGCGTCCGCGTCTACCAAAGATGCATGTGCATGCTTAAAACGAGTTTTGGCACAAATCCATGTGCGGGTGCTAAAAAGAGCAGCATCGGCACGCTTTTCACGTCGTTTGGTAGAAATCCACGTGCGCGTTCTGCCAAAAGCACCATTTGCATGCATATCGTGTGGTTTTGCAGAAAACTGCATCCGCGTCTACCAAAAGATGCATGTGCTTGCTTAAAACGCGTTTTGGCACAAATCCATGTGCGGGTGCTAAAAAGAGCGTCATCGGCATGCTTTTCACGTCGCCTGGTAGAAATCCATGAGCACGTTCTCCCAAAAGCACCATTTGCATGCATATCGCGTCGTTTTGCAGAAAACTGCGTCCGCGTCTACCAAAGATGCATGTGCATGCTTAAAACGAGTTTTGGCACAAATCCATGTGCGGGTGCTAAAAAGAGCAGCATCGTCATGCTTTTCACGTCGTTTGGTAGAAATCCACGTGCGCGTTCTGCCAAAAGCACCATTTGCATGCATATCGTGTGGTTTTGCTGAAAACTGCGTCCGCGTCTACCAAAGATGCATGTGCATGCTTAAAACGAGTTTTGGCACAAATCCATGTGCGGGTGCTAAAAAGACCAGCATCGGCATACTTTTCACATCGTTTGGTAGAAATCCACGTGCGCGTTCTGCCAAAAGCACCATTTGCATGCATATAGTGTGGTTTTGCAGAAAACTGCGTCCGCGTCTGCCAAAAGATGCATGTGCATGCTTAAAACGCGTTTTGGCACAAATACCTGTGCGGGTGCTAAACAGAGCAGCATCGGCATGCTTTTCACGTCGCCTGGTAGAAATCCATGAGCACGTTCTCCCAAAAGCACCATTTGCATGTATATCGCGTCGTTTTGCAGAAAACTGCGTCCGCGTCTACCAAAGATGCCTGTGCATGCTTAAAACGAGTTTTGGCACAAATCCATGTGCGGGTGCTAAAAAGAGCAGCATCGGCATGCTATTCAAGTCGTTTGGTAGAAATCCACGTGCGCGTTCTGCCAAACGCACCATCATCATCATCAGCATCATCAGCCTGGTACGCCCACTGCAGGGCAAAGGCCTCTCCCATATTTCTCCAACAACCCCGGTCATGTCCAATATTGTGGCAACGCCGTCCCTGCAAACTTCTTAATCTCATCCGCCCACCTAACTTTCTGCCGCCCCCTGCTACGCTTCCCTTCACTTGGGAAATGGTGCCATAAGCACCATTTGCATGCATATCGTGTGGTTTTGCAGAAAACTGCATCCGCGTCTACCAAAAGATTCATGTGCATGCTCAAAACGCGTTTTGGCACAAATCCATGTGCGGGTGCTAAAAAGAGCAGCATCGGCACGCTTTTCACGTCGTTTGGTAGAAATCCACGTGCGCGTTCTGCCAAAAGCACCATTTGCATGCATATAGTGTGGTTTTGCAGAAAACTGCATCCGCGTCTACCAAAAGATGCATGTGCATGCTTAAAACGCGTTTTGGCACAAATCCATGTGCGGGTGCTAAAAAGAGCAGCATCGGCATGCTTTTCACGTCGCTTGGTAGAAATCCACGTGCGCGTTCTGCCAAAAGCACCGTTTGCATGCATATCGTGTGGTTTTGCAGAAAACTGCGTCCGCGTCTACCAAAAGATGCATGTGCTTGCTTAAAACGCGTTTTGGCACAAATCCATGTGCGGGTGCTAAAAAGAGCGTCATCGGCATGCTTTTCACGTCGTTTGGTAGAAATCCACGTGCGCGTTCTGCCAAAAGCACCATTTGCATGCATATCGTGTGGTTTTGCAGAAAACTGCGTCCGTGTCTACCAAAAGATGGATGCGCATGCTTCAAACGCATTTTGGCACAAATCCATGTGCTGGTGCTAAAAAGAGCAGCATCGGCATGCTTTTCATGTCGTTTGTTAGAAATCCACGTGCGCGTTCTGCCAAAAGCACCATTTGCATGTATATCGTGCGGTTTTGCAGAAAACTGCGTCCGCGTCTACCAAAAGATGCATGTGCATGCTTAAAACGCGTTTTGGCACAAATACCTGTGCGGGTGCTAAAAAGAGCAGCATCGGGATGCTTTTCACGTCGTTTGGTAGAAATCCACGTGCGCGTTCTGCCAAAAGCACCATTTGCATGCATATCGTGTGCTTTTGCAGAAAACTGCGTCCGCGTCTACCAAAAGATGCATGTGCATGCTCAAAACGCGTTTTGGCACAAATCCATGTGCCGGTGCTAAAAAGACCAGCATGGCATGCTTTTCACGTCGTTTGGTAGAAATCCACGTGCGCGTTCTGCCAAAAGCACCCTTACATGCATGTCGTGTGGTTTTGCAGAAAACTGCTTCCGCGTCTTCCAAAAGATGCATGTGCATGCTTGAAACGCGTTTTGGCAGAAATCCATGTGCGGGTGCTAAAAAGAGCAGCATCGGCATGCTTTTCACGTCATTTGGTAGAAATAGACGTGCGCGTTCTGCCAAAAGCACCATTTGCATGCATATCGTGTGGTTTTGCAGAAAACTGCGTCCGCGTCTTCCAAAAGATGCATGTGCATGCTTAAAACGCGTGTTGGCACAAATCCATGTGCGGGTGCGAAGAAGAGCAGCATCGGCATGCTTTTCACGTCGTTTGGTAGAAATCCACGTGCGCGTTCTGCCAAAAGCACCATTTGCATGCATATCGTGTGGTTTTGCAGAAAACTGCGTCCGCGTCTACCAAAAGATGCATATGCATGCTTAAAACGCGTTTTGGCAAAAATCCATGTGCGGGTGCTAAAAAGAGCAGCATCGGCATGCTTTTCACGTCGTTTGGCAGAAATCGACATGCGCGTTCTGCCAAAAGCACCATTTGCATGCATATCGTGTGGTTTTGCAGAAAACTGCGTCCGCGTCTACCAAAAGATGCATGTGCATGCTAAAAACGCGTTTCGGCACAAATCCATGTGCGGGTGCTAAAAAGAGCAGCATCGGCATGCTGTTCACGTCGTTTGGCAGAAATCCACGTGCGCGTTCTGCCAAAAGCACCCTTACATGCATGTCGTGTGGTTTTGCAGAAAACTGCGTCCGCGTCTTCCAAAAGATGCATGTGCATGCTTGAAACGCGTTTTGCCACAAATCCATGTGCGGGTGCTAAAAAGAGCAGCAGCGGCATGCTTTTCACGTCGTTTGGTAGAAATCCACGTGCGCGTTCGGCCAAAAGCACCATTTGCATGCATATCGTGTGGTTTTACAGAAAACTGCGTCCGCGTCTACCAAAAGATGCATGTGCATGCGTAAAACGTGTTTTGGCAGAAATCCATGTGCGGGTGCTAAAAAGAGCAGCATCGGCATGCTTTTCACGTCGCTTGGTAGAAATCCACGTGCGCGTTCTGTCAAAAGCACTGTTTGCATGCATATCGTGTGGTTTTGCAGAAAACTGCGTCCGCGTCTACCAAAAGATGCATGTGCTTGCTTAAAACGCGTTTTGGCACAAATCCATGTGCGGGTGCTAAAAAGAGCAGCATCGGCATGCTTTTCACGTCGTTTGGTAGAAATAGACGTGCGCGTTCTGCCAAAAGCACCATTTGCATGCATATTGTGTGGTTTTGCAGAAAACTGCGTCCGCGTCTACCAAAAGATGCATGTGCATGCTTAAAACGCGTTTTGGCACAAATGCATGTGCGGGTGCTAAAAAGAGCAGCATCGGCATGCTTTTCACGTCGTTTGGTAGAAATCCACGTGCGCGTTCTGCCAAAAGCACCATTTGCATGCATATCGTGTGGTTTTGCAGAAAACTGCGTCCGCGTCTACCAAAAGATGCATGCGCATGCTTAAAACGCGTTTTGGGACAAATCCAAGTGCGGGTGCTAAAAAGAGCAGCATCGGCATGCTGTTCACGTCGTTTGGTAGAAATCCACGTGCGCGTTCTGCCAAAAGCACCGTTTGCATGCATATCGTGTGGTTTTGCAGAAAACTGCGTCCGCGTCTACAGAAAAGATGCATGTGCATGCTTAAAACGCGTTTTGGCACAAATCCATGTGCGGGTGCTAAAAAGAGCGTCATTGGCATGCTTTTCACGTCGCCTGGTAGAAATCCATGAGTACGTTCTCCAAAAAGCACCATTTGCATGCATATCGCGTCGTTTTGCAGAAAACTGCGTCCGCGTCTGCCAGGATGCATGTTCATGCTTAAAACGAGTTTTGGCACAAATCCATGTGCGGGTGCTAAAAAGAGCAGCATCGTCATGCTTTTCACGTCGTTTGGTAGAAATCCACGTGCGCGTTTTGCCAAAAGCACCATTTGCATGCATATCGTGTGGTTTTGCAGAAAACTGCGTCCGTGTCAACCAAAAGATGCATGTGCATGCGTAAAACGAGTTTTGGCACAAATCCATGTGCGTGTGCTAAAAAGAGCCCCATCGGCATGCTTTTCACGTCGTTTGGTAGAAATCCACGTGCGCGTTCTGCCAAAAGCACCATTTGCATGCATATCGTGTGGTTTTGCAGAAAACTGCGTCCGTGTCTACCAAAAGATGGATGCGCATGCTTCAAACGCATTTTGGCACAAATCCATGTGCTGGTGCTAAAAAGAGCAGCATCGGCATGCTTTTCATGTTGTTTGTTAGAAATCCACGTGCGCGTTCTGCCAAAAGCACCATTTGCATGTATATCGTGCGGTTTTGCAGAAAACTGCGACCGCGTCTACCAAAAGATGCATGTGCATGCTTAAAACGCGTTTTGGCACAAATACCTGTGCGGGTGCTAAAAAGAGCAGCATCGGGATGCTTTTCACGTCGTTTGGTAGAAATCCACGTGCGCGTTCTGCCAAAAGCACCATTTGCATGCATATCGTGTGCTTTTGCAGAAAACTGCGTCCGCGTCTACCAAAAGATGCATATGCATGCTTAAAACGCGTTTTGGCAAAGATCCTTGTGCGGGTGCTAAAAAGAGCAGCATCGGCATGCTTTTCACGTCGTTTGGCAGAAATCGACATGCGCGTTCTGCCAAAAGCACCATTTGCATGCATATCGTGTGGTTTTGCAGAAAACTGCGTCCGCGTCTACCAAAAGATGCATGTGCATGCTTAAAACGCGTTTTGGGACAAATCCAAGTGCGGGTGCTAAAAAGAGCAGCATCGGCATGCTGTTCACGTCGTTTGGTAGAAATCCACGTGCGCGTTCTCCCAAAAGCACCGTTTGCATGCATATCGTGTGGTTTTGCAGAAAACTGCGTCCGCGTCCACCAAAAGATGCATGTGCATGCTTAAAACGCGTTTTGGCACAAATCCATGTGCGGGTGCTAAAAAGAGCAGCATCGGCATGCTTTTCACGTCGCTTGGTAGAAATCCCCGTGCGCGTTCTTCCAAAAGCACCGTTTGCATGCATATCGTGTGGTTTTGCAGAAAACTGCGTCCGCGTCTACCAAAAGATGCATGTGCTTGCTTAAAACGCGTTTTGGCACAAATCCATGTGCGGGTGCTAAAAAGAGCGTCATCGGCATGCTTTTCACGTCGCCTGGTAGAAATCCATGAGTACGTTCTCCCAAAAGCACCATTTGCATGCATATCGCGTCGTTTTGCAGAAAACTGAGTCCGCGTCTGCCAAAGATGCATGTGCATGCTTAAAACGAGTTTTGGCATAAATCCATGTGCGGGTGCTAAAAAGAGCAGCATCGTCATGCTTTTCACGTCGTTTGGTAGAAATCCACGTGCGCGTTTTGCCAAAAGCACCATTTGCATGCATATCGTGTGGTTTTGCAGAAAACTGCGTCCGTGTCAACCAAAAGATGGATGTGCATGCTTAAAACGCGTTTTGGCAAAAATCCACGTGCGCGTGCTAAAAAGAGCAGCATCGGCATGCTTTTCACGTCGTTTGGTAGACATCCACGTGCGCGTTCTGCCAAAAGAACCATTTGCATGGATATCGTGTGGTTTTGCAGAAAACTGCATCCGCGTCTACCAAAAGATGCATGTGCATGCGTAAAACGCGTTTTGGCACAAATCCATGTGCGTGTGCTAAAAAGAGCCCCATCGGCATGCTTTTCACGTCGTTTGGTAGAAATCCACGTGCGCGTTCTGCCAAAAGCACCATTTGCATGCATATCGTGTGGTTTTGCAGAAAACTGCGTCCGTGTCTACCAAAAGATGGATGCGCATGCTTCAAACGCATTTTGGCACAAATCCATGTGCTGGTGCTAAAAAGAGCAGCATCGGCATGCTTTTCATGTCGTTTGTTAGAAATCCACGTGCGCGTTCTGCCAAAAGCACCATTTGCATGTATATCGTGCGGTTTTGCAGAAAACTGCGTCCGCGTCTACCAAAAGATGCATGTGCATGCTTAAAACGCGTTTTGGCACAAATACCTGTGCGGGTGCTAAAAAGAGCAGCATCGGGATCCTTTTCACGTCGTTTGGTAGAAATCCACGTGCGCGTTCTGGCAAAAGCACCATTTGCATGCATATCGTGTGCTTTTGCAGAAAACTGCGTCCGCGTCTACCAAAAGATGCATGTGCATGCTCAAAACGCGTTTTGGCACAAATCCATGTGCCGGTGCTAAAAAGACCAGCATGGCATGCTTTTCACGTCGTTTGGTAGAAATCCACGTGCGCGTTCTGCCAAAAGCACCATTTGCATGCATATCGTGTGGTTTTGCAGAAAACTGCGTCCGCGTCTACCAAAAGATGCATGCGCATGCTTAAAACGCGTTTTGGCACAAATACCTGTGCGGGTGCTAAAAAGAGCAGCATCGGGATGCTTTTCACGTCGTTTCGTAGAAATCCACGTGCGCGTTCTGCCAAAATCACCATTTGCATGGATATCGTGTGGTTTTGCAGAAAACTGCGTCCGCGTCTACGAAAAGATGCATGCGCATGCTTAAAACGCGTTTTGGCACAAATCCATGTGCGGGTGCTAAAAAGAGCAGCATCGGCATGCTTTTCACGTCGTTTGGTAGAAATCCACGTGCGCGTTCTGCCAAAAGCACCATTTGCATGCATATCGTGTGGTTTTACAGAAAACTGCGTCCGCGTCTACCAAAAGATGCATGTGCATGCGTAAAACGTGTTTTGGCACAAATCCATGTGCGGGTGCTAAAAAGAGCAGCATCGGCATGCTTTTCACGTCGCTTGGTAGAAATCCACGTGCGCGTTCTGTCAAAAGCACCGTTTGCATGCATATCGTGTGGTTTTGCAGAAAACTGCGTCCGCGTCTACCAAAAGATGCATGTGCTTGCTTAAAACGCGTTTTGGCACAAATCCATGCGCGGGTGCTAAAAAGAGCAGCATCGGCATGCTTTTCACGTCGTTTGGTAGAAATAGACGTGCGCGTTCTGCCAAAAGCACCATTTGCATGCATATCGTGTGGTTTTCCAGAAAACTGCGTCCGCGTCTACCAAAAGATGCATGTGCATGCTTAAAACGCGTTTTGGCACAAATGCATGTGCGGGTGCTAAAAAGAGCAGCATCGGCATGCTTTTCACGTCGTTTGGTAGAAATCCACGTGCGCGTTCTGCCAAAAGCACCATTTGCATGCATATCGTGTGGTTTTGCAGAAAACTGCGTCCGCGTCTACCAAAAGATGCATGTGCATGCTTAAAACGCGTTTTGGGACAAATCCAAGTGCGGGTGCTAAAAAGAGCAGCATCGGCATGCTGTTCACGTCGTTTGGTAGAAATCCACGTGCGCGTTCTCCCAAAAGCACCGTTTGCATGCATATCGTGTGGTTTTGCAGAAAACTGCGTCCGCGTCTACCAAAAGATGCATGTGCATGCTTAAAACGCGTTTTGGCACAAATCCATGTGCGGGTGCTAAAAAGAGCAGCATCGGCATGCTTTTCACGTCGCTTGGTAGAAATCCACGTGCGCGTTCTGCCAAAAGCACCGTTTGCATTCATATCGTGTGGTTTTGCAGAAAACTGCGTCCGCGTCTACCAAAAGATGCATGTGCTTGCTTAAAACGCGTTTTGGGACAAATCCAAGTGCGGGTGCTAAAAAGAGCAGCATCGGCATGCTGTTCACGTCGTTTGGTAGAAATCCACGTGCGCGTTCTCCCAAAAGCACCGTTTGCATGCATATCGTGTGGTTTTGCAGAAAACTGCGTCCGCGTCTACCAAAAGATGCATGTGCATGCTTAAAACGCGTTTTGGCACAAATCCATGTGCGGGTGCTAAAAAGAGCGTCATCGGCATGCTTTTCACGTCGCCTGGTAGAAATCCATGAGTACGTTCTCCCAAAAGCACCATTTGCATGCATATCGCGTCGTTTTGCAGAAAACTGAGTCCGCGTCTGCCAAAGATGCATGTGCATGCTTAAAACGAGTTTTGGCACAAATCCATGTGCGGGTGCTAAAAAGAGCAGCATCGTCATGCTTTTCACGTCGTTTGGTAAAAATCCACGTGCGCGTTTTGCCAAAAGCACCATTTGCATGCATATCGTGTGGTTTTGCAGAAAACTGCGTCCGTGTCAACCAAAAGATGGATGTGCATGCTTAAAACGCGTTTTGGCAAAAATCCACGTGCGCGTGCTAAAAAGAGCAGCATCGGCATGCTTTTCACGTCGTTTGGTAGACATCCACGTGCGCGTTCTGCCAAAAGAACCATTTGCATGCATATCGTGTGGTTTTGCAGAAAACTGCGTCCGTGTCTACCAAAAGATGGATGCGCATGCTTCAAACGCATTTTGGCACAAATCCATGTGCTGGTGCTAAAAAGAGCAGCATCGGCATGCTTTTCATGTCGTTTGTTAGAAATCCACGTGCGCGTTATGCCAAAAGCACCATTTGCATGTATATCGTGCGGTTTTGCAGAAAACTGCGTCCGCGTCTACCAAAAGATGCATGTGCATGCTTAAAACGCGTTTTGGCACAAATACCTGTGCGGGTGCTAAAAAGAGCAGCATCGGGATGCTTTTCACGTCGTTTGGTAGAAATCCACGTGCGCGTTCTGCCAAAAGCACCATTTGCATGCATATCGTGTGGTTTTGCAGAAAACTGCATCCACGTCTACCAAAAGATGCATGTGCATGCTTAAAACGCGCTTTGGCACAAATCCGTGTGCGGGTGCTAAAAAGAGCAGCATCGGCATGCTTTTCACGTCGTTTGGTTGAAATCCACGTGCGCGGTCTGCCAAAAGCACCATTTGCATGCATATCGTGTGGTTTTGCAGAAAACTGCATCCACGTCTACCAAAAGATGCATGTGCATGCTCAAAACGCGTTTTGGCACAAATCCATGTGCGGGTGCTAAAACGAGCAGCATCGGCATGCTTTTCACGTCGTTTGTTAGAAATCCACGTGCGCGTTCTGCCAAACGCACCATCATCATCATCACCATCATCAGCCTGGTTACGCCCACTGCAGGGCAAAGGCCTCTCCCATATTTCTCCAACAACACCGGTCATGTCCAATATTGTGGCCACGCCGTCCCAGCAAACTTCTTAATCTCATCCGCCCACCTAACTTTCTGCCGCCCCCTGCTAGGCTTCCCTTCACTTGGGAAATGGTGCCATAAGCACCATTTGCATGCATATCGTGTGGTTTTGCAGAAAACTGCATCCGCGTCTACCAAAAGATGCATGTGCATGCTTAAAACGCGTTTTGGCACAAATCCATGTGCGGGTGCTAAAAAGAGCAGCATCAGCATGCTTTTCACGTCGCTTGGTAGAAATCCACGTGCGCGATCTGCCAAAAGCACCATTTGTATGCATATCGTGTGGTTTTGCAGAAAACTGCGTCCGCGTCTACCAAAAGATGCATGTGCATGCTTAAAACGCGTTTTGGCACAAATTCATGTGCGGGTGCTAAAACGAGCAGCATCGGCATGCTTTTCACGTCGTTTGTTAGAAATCCACGTGCGCGTTCTGGCAAAAGCACCATTTGCATGCATATCGTGGGGTTTTGCAGAAAACTGCATCCACGTCTACCAAATGTGCATGTGCATGCATAAAACGCTTTTTGGCACAAATCCATGTGCGCTTGCTAAAAAGAGCAGCATCGGCATGCTCTTCACGTCGTTTGGTAGAAATCCACGTGCGCGTTCTGCCAAAAGCACCATTTGCATGCATATCGTGTGGTTTTGCAGAAAACTGCGTCCGCGTCTACCAAAAGATGCATGTGCATGCTCAAACGCGTTTTGGCACAAATCCATGTGCGGGTGCTAAAAACGGATGCATCGGCATGCTTTTCACGTCGTTTGGTAGAAATCCACGTGCGCGTTCTGCCAAAAGCACCATTTGCGTGCATATCGTGTGGTTTTGCAGAAAACTGCATCCGCGTCTACCAAAAGATGCATGTGCATGCTTAAAACGCGTTTTGGCACAAATCTATGTGCGGGTGCTTAAAAGAGCACCATCGGCATGCTTTTCACGTCACTTGGTAGAAATCCACGTGCGCGTTCTGCCAAAAGCACCAATTGTATGCATATCGTGTGGTTTTGCAGAAAACTGCGTCCGCGTCTACCAAAAGATGCATGTGCATGCTCAAAACGCGTTTTGGCACAAATGCATGTGTGGGTGCTAAAAAGAGCAGCATCGGCACGCTTTTCACGTCGCTTGGTTGAAATCCACGTGCGCGTTCTGCCAAAAGCAACATTTGCATGCATATCGTGTGGTTTTGCAGAAAACAACGTCCGCGTACCATTTGCATGCATATCGTGTGGTTTAGCAGAAAACTGCGTCCGCGTCTACCAAAAGATGCATGTGCATGCTTAAAACGCGTTTTGGCACAAATCCATGTGCGGGTGCTAAAAAGAGCAGCATCGGCATGCTTTTCACGTCGTTTGGTAGAAATCCACTTGCGCGTTCTGCCAAAAGCACCATTTGCATGCATATCGTGTGGTTTTGCAGAAAACTGCGTCCGCGTCTACCAAAAGATGCATGTGCATGCTTAAAACGCGTTTTGGCATAAATCCATGTGCGGGTGCTAAAAAGAGCAGCATCGGCGTGCTTTTCACGTCGTTTGGTAGAAATCCACGTGCGCGTTCTGTCAAAAGCACCATTTGCATGCATATCGTGTGGTTTTGCAGAAAACTGCGTCTGCGTCTACCAAAAGATGCATGTGCATGCTTAAAACGCGTTTTGGGACAAATCCATGTGCGGGTGCTAAAAAGAGCAGCATCGGCATGCTTTTCACGTCGTTTGGTAGAAATCCACGAGCGCGTTCTGCCAAAAGCACCATTTGCATGCATATCGTGTGGTTTTGCAGAAAATTGCGTCCGCGTCTACCAAAAGATGGATGTGCATGCTTAAAACGCGTTTTGGCACAAATACATCTGCGGGTGCTAAAAAGAGCAGCATCGGCATGCTTTTCATGACGTTTGGTAAAAATCCACGTGGTCGTTCTGCCAAAAGCACCATTTGCATGCATATCGTGTGGTTTTGCAGAAAACAACGTCCGCGTACCATTTGGATGCATATCGTGTGGTTTAGCAGAAAACTGCGTCCGCATCTACCAAAAGATGCATGTGCATGCTTAAAACGCGTTTTGGCACAAATCCATGGGCGGGTGCTAAAAAGATCAGCATCGGCATGCTTTTCACGTTGTTTGGTAGAAATCCACGTGCGCGTTCTGCCAAAAGCACCATTTCCATGCATATCGTGTGGTTTTGCAGAAAACTGCGTCCGCGTCTACCAAAAGATGCATGTGCATGCTTAAAACGCGTTTTGGCACAAATCCATGTGCGGGTGCTAAAAAGAGCAGCATCGGCATGCTTTTCACGTCGTTTGGTAGAAATCCACGTGCGCGTTCTGCCAAAAGCACCATTTGCATGCATATCGTGTGGTTTTGCAGAAAACTGCGTCCGCGTCCACCAAAATATGCATGTGCATGCTTAAAACGTGTTTTGGCGTAAATCCATGTGCGGGTGCTAAAAAGAGAAGCATCGGCGTGCTTTTCACGTGGTTTGGTAGAAATCCACGTGCGCATTCTGCCAAAAGCACCATTTGCATGCATATCGTGTGGTTTTGCAGAAAACTGCGTCTGCGTCTACCAAAAGATGCATGTGCATGCTTAAAACGCGTTTGGGACAAATCCATGTGCGGGTGCTAAAAAGAGCAGCATCGGCATGCTTTTCACGTCGTTTGGTAGAAATCCACGAGCGCGTTCTGCCAAAAGCACCATTTGCATGCATATCGTGTGGTTTTGCAGAAAATTGCGTCCGCGTCTACCAAAAGATGCATGTGCATGCTTAAAACGCGTTTTGGCACAAATCCATGTGCGGGTGCTAAAAAGAGCAGCATCGGCATGCTTTTCACGACGTTTGGTAGAAATCCACGTGGTAGTTCTGCCAAAAGCACCATTTGCATGCATATCGTGTGGTTTTGCAGAAAACTGCATCCGCGTCTACCAAAACATGCATGTGCATGCTTAAAACGCGTTTTGGCACAAATCCATGTGCGGGTGCTAAAAAGAGCAGCATCGGCATGCTTTTCACGTCGCTTGGTAGAAATCCACGAGCGCGTTCTGCCAAAAGCACCATTTGCATTCATATCGTGTGGTTTTGTAGAAAACTGCGCCCGCGTCTACCAAAAGATGCATGTGCATGCTTAAAACGCGTTTTGGCACAAATCCATGTGCGGGTGCTAAAAAGAGCAGCATCGGCATGCTTTTCACGTCGTTTGGTAGAAATCCACGTGCGCGTTCTGCCAAAAGCACCATTTGCATGCATATCGTGTGGTTTTGCAGAAAACTGCATCCGCGTCTACCAAAAGATGCATGTGCATGCTCAAAACGCGTTTTGGCACAAATGCATGTGTGGGTGCTAAAAAGAGCAGCATCGGCATGCCTTTCACGTCGCTTGGTTGAAATCCACGTGCGCGTTCTGCCAAAAGCACCATTTGCATGCATATCATGTGGTTTTGCAGAAAACTGCATCCACGTCTACCAAAAGATGCATGTGCATGCTTAAAAGGCGTTTTGGCACAAATCCATGTGCGGGTGCTAAAAAGAGCAGCATCGGCATGCTTTTCACGTCGTTTGGTTGAAATCCACGTGCGCGTTCTGCCAAAAGCACCATTTGCATGGATATCGTGTGGTTTTGCAGAAAACTGCGTCTGCGTCTACCAAAAGATGCATGTGCATGCTCAAAACGCGTTTTGGCACAAATCCATGTGCGGGTGCTAAAAAGAGCAGCATCGGCATGCTTTTCACGTCGTTTGGTAGAAATCCACGTGCGCGTTCTGCCAAAAGCACCATTTGCATGCATATCGTGTGGTTTTGCAGAAAACTGCGTCTGCGTCTACCAAAACATGCATGTGCATGCTTAAAACGCGTTTTGGGACAAATCCATGTGCGGGTGCTAAAAAGAGCAGCATCGGCATGCTTTTCACGTCGTTTGGCAGAAATCCACGTGGTCGTTCTGCCAAAAGCACCATTTGCACGCATATCGTGTGGTTTTGCAGAAAACTGCATCCGCGTCTACCAAAAGATGCATGTGCATGCTTAAAACGCGTTTTGGCACAAATCCATGTGCGGGTGGTAAAAAGAGCAGCATCGGCATGCTTTTCACGTCGCTTGGTAGAAATCCACGTGCGCGTTCTGCCAAAAGCACCATTTGCATGCATATCGTGTGGTTTTGCAGAAAACAACGTCCGCGTACCATTTGCATGCATATCGTGTGGTTTAGCAGAAAACTGCGTCCGCGTCTACCAAAAGATCCATGTGCATGCTTAAAACGCGTTTTGGGACAAATCCATGTGCGGGTGCTAAAAAGAGCAGCATCGGCATGCTTTTCACGTCGTTTGGTAGAAATCCACGTGCGTGTTCTGCCAAAAGCACCATTTGCATGCATATCGTGTGGTTTTGCAGAAAACTGCGTCTGCGTGTACCAAAAGATGCATGTGCATGCTTAAAACGCGTTTTGGGACAAATCCATGTGCGGGTGCTAAAAAGAGCAGCATCGGCATGCTTTTCACGTCGTTTGGCAGAAATCCACGTGGTCGTTCTGCCAAAAGCACCATTTGCACGCATATCGTGTGGTTTTGCAGAAAACTGCATCCGCGTCTACCAAAAGATGCATGTGCATGCTTAAAACGCGTTTTGGCACAAATCCATGTGCGGGTGCTAAAAAGAGCAGCATCGGCATGCTTTTCACGTCGCTTGGTAGAAATCCACGTGCGCGTTCTGCCAAAAGCACCATTTGCATGCATATCGTGTGGTTTTGCAGAAAACTGCGTCCGCGTCTACCAAAAGATGCATGTGCATGCTTAAAATGCGTTTTGGCACAAATCCATGTGCGCGTGCTAAAAAGAGCAGCATCAGCATGCTTTTCACGTCGTTTGGTAGACATCCACGTGCGCGTTCTGCCAAAAGCACCCTTAGCATGGATGTCGTGTGGTTTTGCAGAAAACTGCGTCCGCGTCTTCCAAAAGATGCATGTGCATGCTTAAAACGCGTGCTGGCACAAATCCATGTGCGGGTGCGAAAAAGATCAGCATCGGCATGCTTTTCACGTCGTTTGGTAGAAATCCACGTGCGCGTTCTGCCAAAAGCACCATTTGCATGCATATCGTGCGGTTTTGCAGAAAACTGCGTCCGCGTCTACAAAAGATGCATGTGCATGCTTAAAACGCGTTTTGGCACAAATCCATGTGCGCGTGCTAAAAATAGCAGCATCGGCATGCTTTTCACGTCGTTTGGTAGACATCCACGTGCGCGTTCTGCCAAAATCACGATTTGCATGGATATCGTGTGGTTTTGCAGAAAACTGCGTCTGCGTCTACCAAAAGATGCATGTGCATGCTCAAAACGCGTTTTGGCACAAATCCATGTGCGGGTGCTAAAAAGAGCAGCATCGGCATGCTTTTCACGTCGTTTGGTAGAAATCCACGTGCGCGTTCTGCCAAAAGCACCATTTGCATGCATATCGTGTGGTTTTGCAGAAAACTGCGTCTGCGTCTACCAAAAGATGCATGTGCATGCTTAAAACGCGTTTTGGGACAAATCCATGTGCGGGTGCTAAAAAGAGCAGCATCGGCATGCTTTTCACGTCGTTTGGTAGAAATCCACGTGGTCGTACTGCCAAAAGCACCATTTGCACGCATATCGTGTGGTTGTGCAGAAAACTGCATCCGCGTCTACCAAAAGATGCATGTGCATGCTTAAAACGCGTTTTGGCAAAAATCCATGTGCGGGTGCTAAAAAGAGCAGCATCGGCATGCTTTTCACGTCGCTTGGTAGAAATCCACGTGCGCGTTCTGCCAAAAGCACCATTTGCATGCAGATCGTGTGGTTTTGCAGAAAACAACGTCCGCGTACCATTTGCATGCATATCGTGTGGTTTAGCAGAAAACTGCGTCCGCGTCTACCAAAAGATCCATGTGCATGCTTAAAACGCGTTTTGGCACAAATCCATGTGCGGGTGCTAAAAAGAGCAGCATCGGCATGCTTTTCACGTCGTTTGGTAGAAATCCACGTGCGCGTTCGGCCAAAAGCACCATTTGCATGCATATCGTGTGGTTTTGCAGAAAACTGCGTCCGCGTCTACCAAAAGATGCATGTGCATGCTTAAAATGCGTTTTGGCACAAATCCATGTGCGCGTGCTAAAAAGAGCAGCATTGGCATGCTTTTCACGTCGTTTGGTAGACATCCACGTGCGCGTTCTGCCAAAAGCACCCTTAGCATGCATGTCGTGTGGTTTTGCAGAAAACTGCGTCCGCGTCTTCCAAAAGATGCATGTGCATGCTTAAAACGCGTGCTGGCACAAATCCATGTGCGGGTGCGAAAAAGATCAGCATCGGTATGCTTTTCACGTCGTTTGGTAGAAATCCACGTGCGCGTTCTGCCAAAAGCACCATTTGCATGCATATCGTGCGGTTTTGCAGAAAACTGCATCCACGTCTACCAAAAGATGCATGTGCATGCTTAAAAGGCGTTTTGGCACAAATCCATGTGCGGGTGCTAAAAAGAGCAGCATCGGCATGCTTTTCACGTCGTTTGGTTGAAATCCACGTGCGCGTTCTGCCAAAAGCACCATTTGCATGGATATCGTGTGGTTTTGCAGAAAACTGCGTCTGCGTCTACCAAAAGATGCATGTGCATGCTCAAAACGCGTTTTGGCACAAATCCATGTGCGGGTGCTAAAAAGAGCAGCATCGGCATGCTTTTCACGTCGTTTGGTAGAAATCCACGTGCGCGTTCTGCCAAAAGCACCATTTGCATGCATATCGTGTGGTTTTGCAGAAAACTGCGTCTGCGTCTACCAAAAGATGCATGTGCATGCTTAAAACGCGTTTTGGGACAAATCCATGTGCGGGTGCTAAAAAGAGCAGCATCGGCATGCTTTTCACGTCGTTTGGTAGAAATCCACGTGGTCGTTCTGCCAAAAGCACCATTTGCACGCATATCGTGTGGTTTTGCAGAAAACTGCATCCGCGTCTACCAAAAGATGCATGTGCATGCTTAAAACGCGTTTTGGCACAAATCCATGTGCGGGTGCTAAAAAGAGCAGCATCGGCATGCTTTTCACGTCGCTTGGTAGAAATCCACGTGCGCGTTCTGCCAAAAGCACCATTTGCATGCATATCGTGTGGTTTTGCAGAAAACAACGTCCGCGTACCATTTGCATGCATATCGTGTGGTTTAGCAGAAAACTGCGTCCGCGTCTACCAAAAGATCCATGTGCATGCTTAAAATGCGTTTTGGCACAAATCCATGTGCACGTGCTAAAAAGAGCAGCATCGGCATGCTTTTCACGTCGTTTGGTAGACATCCACGTGCGCGTTCTGCCAAAAGCACCCTTAGCATGGGCGCGTTCTGCCAAAAGCACCCTTAGCATGCATGTCGTGTGGTTTTGCAGAAAACTGCGTCCGCGTCTTCCAAAAGATGCATGTGCATGCTTAAAACGCGTGCTGGCACAAATCCATGTGCGGGTGCGAAAAAGATCAGCATCGGCATGCTTTTCACGTCGTTTGGTAGAAATCCACGTGCGCGTTCTGCCAAAAGCACCATTTGCATGCATATCGTGCGGTTTTGCAGAAAACTGCTTCCGCGTCTACAAAAGATGCATGTGCATGCTCAAAACGCGTTTTGGCACAAATCCATGTGCGCGTGCTAAAAAGAGCAGCATCGGCATGCTTTTCACGTCGTTTGGTAGACATCCACGTGCGCGTTCTGCCAAAATCACGATTTGCATGGATATCGTGTGGTTTTGCAGAAAACTGCCTCCGCGTCAACCAAAAGATGCATGCGCATGCGTAAAACGCGTTTTGGCACAAATCCATGTGCGGGTGCTAAAAAGAGCAGCATCGGCATGCTTTTCACGTCGTTTGGTAGAAATCCACGTGCGCGTTCTGCCAAAAGCACGCTTAGCATGCATGTCGTGTTGTTTTGCAGAAAACTGCGTCCGCGTCTTCCAAAAGATGCATGTGCATGCTTAAAACGCGTGTTGGCACAAATCCATGCGCGGGTGCGAAAAAGAGCAGCATCGGCATGCTTTTCACGTCGTTTGGTAGAAATCCACGTGCGCGTTCTGCCAAAAGCACCATTTGCATGCATATCGTGCGGTTTTGCAGAAAACTGCGTCCGCGTACCATTTGCATACATATCGTGTGGTTTAGCAGAAAACTGCGTCCGCGTCTACCAAAAGATGCATGTGCATGCTTAAAACGCGTTTTGGCACAAATCCATGTGCGGGTGCTAAAAAGAGCAGCATCGGCATGCTTTTCACGTCGCTTGGTAGAAATCCACGAGCGCGTTCTGCCAAAAGCACCATTTGCATTCATATCGTGTGGTTTTGTAGAAAACTGCGCCCGCGTCTACCAAAAGATGCATGTGCATGCTTAAAACGCGTTTTGGCACAAATCCATGTGCGCGTGCTAAAAAGAGCAGCATAGGCATGCTTTTCACGTCGTTTGGTAGACATTCACGTGCGCGTTCTGCCAAAAGCACCCTTAGCATGCATGTCGTGTGGTTTTGCAGAAAACTGCGTCCGCGTCCACCAAAAGATGCATGTGCATGCTTAAAACGCGTTTTGGCACGAATCCATGTGCGGGTGCGAAAAAGATCAGCATCGGCATGCTTTTCACGTCGTTTGGTAGAAATCCACGTGCGCGTTCTGCCAAAAGCACCATTTGCATGCATATCGTGCGGTTTTGCAGAAAACTGCGTCCGCGTCTACAAAAGATGCATGTGCATGCTTAAAACGCGTTTTGGCACATATCCATGTGCGGTTGTTAAAAAGAGCAGGATCGGCATGCTTTTCGCGTCGTTTGGTAGAAATCCATGTGAGCGTTCTGCCAAAAGCACCATGTGCATGCATATCGTGTGTTTTTGCAGAAAACAACGTCCGTGTCTACCAAAAGATTCATGTGCTTGCTTAAAACGCGTTTCGGCACAAATCCATGTGCGGGTGCTAAAAAGAGCAGCATCGGCATGCTTTTCACGTCGTTTGGTAGAAATCCACGTGCGCGTTCTGCCAAAAGCACCATTCGCATGCATATCGTGTTGTATTTGCAGAAAACTGCTTCCGCGTCTACCAAAAGATGCATGTGCATGCTTAAAACGCGTTTTGGCACAAATCCATGTGCGCGTGCTAAAAAGAGCAGCATCGGCATGCTTTTCACGTCGTTTGGTAGACATCCACGTGCGCGTTCTGCCAAAAGCACCCTTAGCATGCATGTCGTGTGGTTTTGCAGAAAACTGCGTCCGCGTCTTCCAAAAGATGCATGTGCATGCTTAAAACGCGTGCTGGCACAAATCCATGTGCGGGTGCGAAAAAGATCAGCATCGGCATGCTTTTCACGTCGTTTGGTAGAAATCCACGTGCGCGTTCTGCCAAAAGCACCATTTGCATGCATATCGTGTGGTTTTGCAGAAAACGGCGTCCGCGTCTACCAAAAGATGCATGTGCATGCTCAAAACGCGTTTTGGCACAAATCCATGTGCGCGTGCTAAAAAGAGCAGCATCGGCATGCTTTTCACGTCGTTTGGTAGACATCCACGTGCGCGTTCTGCCAAAATCACGATTTGCATGGATATCGTGTGGTTTTGCAGAAAACTGCGTCCGCGTCTACCAAAAGACGGATGTGCATGCTTAAAACGCGTATTGGCACAAATCCATGTGCGGGTGTTAAAAAGAGCAGCATCGGCATGCTTTTCACGTCGTTTGGTAGAAACCTCGTGCGCGTTCTGCCAAAAGCGCCATTTGCATGCATATCGTGTGGTTTTGCAGAAAACGGCGTCCGCGTCTACCAAAAGATGCATGTGCATGCTTAAAACGCGTTTTGGCACAAATCCATGTGCGGGTGCTAAAAAGAGCAGCATCGGCATGCTTTTCACGTCGTTTGGTAGAAATCCACGTGCGCGTTCTGCCAAAAGCACCATTTGCATGTATATCATGCGGTTTTGCAGAAAACTGCGTCCGCGTCTACCAAAAGATGCATGTGCATGCTTAAAACGCGTTTTGGCACAAATACCTGTGCGGTTGCTAAAAAGAGCAGCATCGGCATGCTTTTCACATCTTTTGGTAGAAATCCACGTGCGCGTTCTGCCAAAAGCACCATTTGCATGCATATCGTGTGGTTTTGCAGAAAACTGCGTCCGCGTCCACCAAAAGATGCATGTGCATGCTTAAAACGTGTTTTGGCATAAATCCATGTGCGGGTGCTAAAAAGAGCAGCATCGGCGTGCTTTTCACGTCGTTTGGTAGAAATCCACGTGCGCGTTCTGCCAAAAGCACCCTTAGCATGCATGTCGTGTTGTTTTGCAGGAAACTGCGTCCGCGTCTTCCAAAAGATGCATGTGCATGCTTAAAACGCGTGTTGGCACAAAGCCATGTGCCGGTGCTAAAAAGAGCAGCATCGGCATGCTTTTCACGTCGCTTGGTAGAAATCCACGTGCGCGTTCTGCCAAAAGCACCATTTGCATGCATATCGTGCGGTTTTGCAGAAAACTGCGTCCGCGTCTACAAAAGATGCATGTGCATGCTTAAAACGCGTTTTGGCACATATCCATGTGCGGGTGCGAAAAAGATCAGCATCGGCATGCTTTTCACGTCGTTTGGTAGAAATCCACGTGCGCGTTCTGCCAAAAGCACCCTTAGCATGCATGTCGTGTGGTTTTGCAGAAAACTGCGTCCGCGTCTTCCAAAAGATGCATGTGCATGCTTAAAACGCGTTTTGGCACAAATCCATGTGCGCGTGCTAAAAAGAGCAGCAAAGGCATGCTTTTCACGTCGTTTGGTAGACATTCACGTGCGCGTTCTGCCAAAAGCACCCTTAGCATGCATGTCGTGTGGTTTTGCAGAAAACTGCGTCCGCGTCCACCAAAAGATGCATGTGCATGCTTAAAACGCGTTTTGGCACGAATCCATGTGCGGGTGCGAAAAAGATCAGCATCGGCATGCTTTTCACGTCGTTTGGTAGAAATCCACGTGCGCGTTCTGCCAAAAGCACCATTCGCATGCATATCGTGTTGTATTTGCAGAAAACTGCGTCCGCGTCCACCAAAAGATGCATGTGCATGCTTAAAACGTGTTTTGGCATAAATCCATGTGCGGGTGCTAAAAAGAGCAGCATCGGCGTGCTTTTCACGTCGTTTGGTAGAAATCCACGTGCGCGTTCTGCCAAAAGCACCCTTAGCATGCATGTCGTGTTGTTTTGCAGGAAACTGCGTCCGCGTCTTCCAAAAGATGCATGTGCATGCTTAAAACGCGTGTTGGCACAAAGCCATGTGCCGGTGCTAAAAAGAGCAGCATCGGCATGCTTTTCACGTCGCTTGGTAGAAATCCACGAGCGCGTTCTGCCAAAAGCACCATTTGCATTCATATCGTGTGGTTTTGTAGAAAACTGCGCCCGCGTCTACCAAAAGATGCATGTGCATGCTTAAAACGCGTTTTGGCACAAATCCATGTGCGCGTGCTAAAAAGAGCAGCATCGGCATGCTTTTCACGTCGTTTGGTAGACATCCACGTGCGCGTTCTGCCAAAAGCACCCTTAGCATGCATGTCGTGTGGCTTTGCAGAAAACTGCGTCCGCGTCTTCCAAAAGATGCATGTGCATGCTTAAAACGCGTGCTGGCACAAATCGATGTGCGGGTGCGAAAAAGATCGGCATCGGCATGCTTTTCACGTCGTTTGGTAGAAATCCACGTGCGCGTTCTGCCAAAAGCACCATTTGCATGCATATCGTGCGGTTTTGCAGAAAACTGCGTCCGCGTCTACAAAAGATGCATGTGCATGCTTAAAACGCGTTTTGGCACATATCCATGTGCGGGTGCGAAAAAGATCAGCATCGGCATGCTTTTCACGTCGTTTGGTAGAAATCCACGTGCGCGTTCTGCCAAAAGCACCATTTGCATGCATATCGTGCGGTTTTGCAGAAAACTGCGTCCGCGTCTACAAAAGATGCATGTGCATGCTTAAAACGCGTTTTGGCACAAATCCATGTGCGGGTGCTAAAAAGAGCAGCATTGGCACGCTTTTCACGTCGTTTGGTAGACATCCACGTGCGCGTTCTGCCAAAATCACGATTTGCATGGATATCGTGTGGTTTTGCAGAAAACTGCGTCCGCGTCCACCAAAAGATGCGTGTGCATGCTTAAAACGTGTTTTGGCATAAATCCATGTGCGGGTGCTAAAAAGAGCAGCATCGGCGTGCTTTTCACGTCGTTTGGTAGAAATCCACGTGCGCGTTCTGCCAAAAGCACCCTTAGCATGCATGTCGTGTTGTTTTGCAGAAAACTGCGTCCGCGTCTTCCAAAAGATGCATGTGCATGATTAAAACGCGTGTTGGCACAAATCCATGTGCGGGTGCGAAAAAGAGCAGCATCGGCATGCTTTTCACGTCGTTTGGTAGAAATCCACGTGCGCGTTCTGCCAAAAGCACCATTTGCATGCATATCGTGCGGTTTTGCAGAAAACTGCGTCCGCGTACCATTTGCATGCATATCGTGTGGTTTAGCAGAAAACTGCGTCCGCGTCTACCAAAAGATGCATGTGCATGCTTAAAACGCGTTTTGGCACAAATCCATGTGCGGGTGCTAAAAAGAGCAGCATCGGCATGCTTTTCACGTCGCTTGGTAGAAATCCACGAGCGCGTTCTGCCAAAAGCACCATTTGCATTCATATCGTGTGGTTTTGTAGAAAACTGCGCCCGCGTCTACCAAAAGATGCATGTGCATGCTTAAAACGCGTTTTGGCACAAATCCATGTGCGCGTGCTAAAAAGAGCAGCATCGGCATGCTTTTCACGTCGTTTGGTAGACATCCACGTGCGCGTTCTGCCAAAAGCACCCTTAGCATGCATGTCGTGTGGTTTTGCAGAAAACTGCGTCCGCGTCTTCCAAAAGATGCATGTGCATGCTTAAAACGCGTGCTGGCACAAATCCATGTGCGGGTGCGAAAAAGATCAGCATCGGCATGCTTTTCACGTCGTTTGGTAGAAATCCACGTGCGCGTTCTGCCAAAAGCACCATTTGCATGCATATCGTGCGGTTTTGCAGAAAACTGCGTCCGCGTCTACAAAAGATGCATGTGCATGCTTAAAACGCGTTTTGGCACAAATCCATGTGCGCGTGCTGAAAAGAGCAGCATCGGCATGCTTTTCACGTCGTTTGGTAGACATCCACGTGCGCGTTCTGCCAAAATCACGATTTGCATGCATATCGTGTGGTTTTGCAGAAAACTGCTTCCGCGTCTACCAAAACATGCATGTGCATGCTTAAAATGCGTTTTGGCACAAATCCATGAGCGGGTGCTAAAAAGAGCAGCATCGGCATGCTTTTCACATCGCTTGGTAGAAATCCACGTGCGCGTTCTCCCAAAAGCACCATTTGCATGCATATCGTGTGGTTTTGCAGAAAACTGCGTCCGCGTCTACCAAAAGACGGATGTGCATGCTTAAAACGCGTATTGGCACAAATCCATGTGCGGGTGTTAAAAACAGCAGCATCGGCATGCTTTTCACGTCGTTTGGTAGAAACCTCGTGCGCGTTCTGCCAAAAGCGCCATTTGCATGCATATCGTGTGGTTTTGCAGAAAACGGCGTCCGCGTCTACCAAAAGATGCATGTGCATGCTTAAAACGCGTTTTGGCACAAATCCATGTGCGGGTGCTAAAAAGAGCAGCATCGGCATGCTTTTCACGTCGTTTGGTAGATATCCACGTGCGCGTTCTGCCAAAAGCACCATTTGCATGTATATCATGCGGTTTTGCAGAAAACTGCGTCCGCGTCTACCAAAAGATGCATGTGCATGCTTAAAACGCGTTTTGGCACAAATACCTGTGCGGTTGCTAAAAAGAGCAGCATCGGCATGCTTTTCACATCTTTTGGTAGAAATCCACGTGCGCGTTCTGCCAAAAGCACCATTTGCATGCATATCGTGTGGTTTTGCAGAAAACTGCGTCCGCGTCCACCAAAAGATGCATGTGCATGCTTAAAACGTGTTTTGGCATAAATCCATGTGCGGGTGCTAAAAAGAGCAGCATCGGCATGCTTTTCACGTCGTTTGGTAGACATCCACGTGCGCGTTCTGCCAAAAGCACCCTTAGCATGCATGTCGTGTGGCTTTGCAGAAAACTGCGTCCGCGTCTTCCAAAAGATGCATGTGCATGCTTAAAACGCGTGCTGGCACAAATCCATGTGCGGGTGCGAAAAAGATCAGCATCGGCATGCTTTTCACGTCGTTTGGTAGAAATCCACGTGCGCGTTCTGCCAAAAGCACCATTTGCATGCATATCGTGCGGTTTTGCAGAAAACTGCGTCCGCGTCTACAAAAGATGCATGTGCATGCTTAAAACGCGTTTTTGCACAAATCCATGTGCGGTTGTTAAAAAGAGCAGGATCGGCATGCTTTTCGCATCGTTTGGTAGAAATCCACGTGAGCGTTCTGCCAAAAGCACCATGTGCATGCATATCGTGTGGTTTTGCAGAAAACAACGTCCGTGTCTACCAAAAGATGCATGTGCTTGCTTAAAACGCGTTTCGGCACAAATCCATGTGCGGGTGCTAAAAAGAGCAGCATCGGCATGCTTTTCACGTCGTTTGGTAGAAATCCACGTGCGCGTTCTGCCAAAAGCACCATTTGCATGCATATCGTGTGGTTTTGCAGAAAACTGCTTCCGCGTCTACCAAAAGATGCATGTGCATGCTTAAAATGCGTTTTGGCACAAATCCATGTGCGGGTGCTAAAAAGAGCAGCATCGGCATGCTTTTCACATCGCTTGGTAGAAATCAACGTGCGCGTTCTGCCAAAAGCACCATTTGCATGCATATCGTGTGGTTTTGCAGAAAACTGCGTCCGCGTCTACCAAAAGATGCATGTGCATGCTAAAAAATGGCTGTGGCTTAGCTAAGGTTAAGCCCAGGATGCGAAGCATACTAGCCTTTATTTTAACGCGACAGCGTTAAGGAGCTCGTGTCGCAGAAAAGCCGGTGTCGTCGGCGTCGGCTCAGGCGTGCGGCGCTTGCTCAGGCGCACATTTCGTTGTCGCGCCGAACGCTGCGTTGCTCGACGCGCACCGCGTCCGATGCGGGGCGCGACGCCGCGAGCGACGGCGGAGTTGGAGCGCCGGTTCTCCTCTGTCGTGACGTCACGGTGTCACGTGATTTCATGGTCACCGCCGCGCCTGAGGAGCTGGGTTGAGCCCTCGTAATATGCTTCGCATAACGTCGGCTCAGGCGTGCGGCGCTTGCTCAGGCGCACATTTCGTTGTCGCGCCGAACGCTGCGTTGCTCGACGCGCACCGCGTCCGATGCGGGGCGCGACGCCGCGAGCGACGGCGGGAGTTGGAGCGCCGGTTCTCCTCTGTCGTGACGTCACGGTGTCACGTGATTTCATGGTCACCGCCGCGCCTGAGGAGCTGGGTTGAGCCCTCGTAATATGCTTCGCATAAAACGCATTTTGGCACAAATCCATGTGCGGGTGCTAAAAAGAGCAGCATCGGCATGCTTTTCACGTGGTTTGGTAGAAATCCACGTGCGCGTTCTGCCAAAAGCATCATTTGCAGGCATATCGTGTGGTTTTGCAGAAAACTGCGTCCGCGTCTAACAAAAGATGCATGTGCATGCTTAAAACGCGTTTTGGCACAAATCCATGTGCGGGTGCTAAAACGAGCAGCATCGGGATGTTTTTCACGTCGTTTGGTAGAAAGCCACGTGCGCGTTCTGCCAAAAGCACCCTTAGCATGCATGTCGTGTTGTTTTGCAGAAAACTGCGTCCGCGACTTCCAAAAGATGCATGTGCATGCTTAAAACGCGTGTTGGCACAAATCCATGCGCGGGTGCGAAAAAGAGCAGCATCGGCATGCTTTTCACGTCGTTTGGTAGAAATCCACGTGCGCGTTCTGCCAAAAGCACCATTTGCATGCATATCGTGCGGTTTTGCAGAAAACTGCGTCCGCGTACCATTTGCATACATATCGTGTGGTTTAGCAGAAAACTGCGTCCGCGTCTACCAAAAGATACATGTGCATGCTTAAAACGCGTTTTGGCACAAATCCATGTGCGGGTGCTAAAAAGAGCAGCATCGGCATGCTTTTCACGTCGCTTGGTAGAAATCCACGAGCGCGTTCTGCCAAAAGCACCATTTGCATTCATATCGTGTGGTTTTGTAGAAAACTGCGCCCGCGTCTACCAAAAGATGCATGTGCATGCTCAAAACGCGTTTTGGCACAAATCCATGTGCGCGTGCTAAAAAGAGCAGCATAGGCATGCTTTTCACGTCGTTTGGTAGACATTCACGTGCGCGTTCTGCCAAAAGCACCCTTAGCATGCATGTCGTGTGGTTTTGCAGAAAACTGCGTCCGCGTCCACCAAAAGATGCATGTGCATGCTTAAAACGCGTTTTGGCACGAATCCATGTGCGGGTGCGAAAAAGATCAGCATCGGCATGCTTTTCACGTCGTTTGGTAGAAATCCACGTGCGCGTTCTGCCAAAAGCACCATTTGCATGCATATCGTGCGGTTTTGCAGAAAACTGCGTCCGCGTCTACAAAAGATGCATGTGCATGCTTAAAACGCGTTTTGGCACATATCCATGTGCGGTTGTTAAAAAGAGCAGGATCGGCATGCTTTTCGCGTCGTTTGGTAGAAATCCATGTGAGCGTTCTGCCAAAAGCACCATGTGCATGCATATCGTGTGTTTTTGCAGAAAACAACGTCCGTGTCTACCAAAAGATTCATGTGCTTGCTTAAAACGCGTTTCGGCACAAATCCATGTGCGGGTGCTAAAAAGAGCAGCATCGGCATGCTTTTCACGTCGTTTGGTAGAAATCCACGTGCGCGTTCTGCCAAAAGCACCATTCGCATGCATATCGTGTTGTATTTGCAGAAAACTGCTTCCGCGTCTACCAAAAGATGCATGTGCATGCTTAAAACGCGTTTTGGCACAAATCCATGTGCGCGTGCTAAAAAGAGCAGCATCGGCATGCTTTTCACGTCGTTTGGTAGACATCCACGTGCGCGTTCTGCCAAAAGCACCCTTAGCATGCATGTCGTGTGGTTTTGCAGAAAACTGCGTCCGCGTCTTCCAAAAGATGCATGTGCATGCTTAAAACGCGTGCTGGCACAAATCCATGTGCGGGTGCGAAAAAGATCAGCATCGGCATGCTTTTCACGTCGTTTGGTAGAAATCCACGTGCGCGTTCTGCCAAAAGCACCATTTGCATGCATATCGTGTGGTTTTGCAGAAAACGGCGTCCGCGTCTACCAAAAGATGCATGTGCATGCTCAAAACGCGTTTTGGCACAAATCCATGTGCGCGTGCTAAAAAGAGCAGCATCGGCATGCTTTTCACGTCGTTTGGTAGACATCCACGTGCGCGTTCTGCCAAAATCACGATTTGCATGGATATCGTGTGGTTTTGCAGAAAACTGCGTCCGCGTCTACCAAAAGACGGATGTGCATGCTTAAAACGCGTATTGGCACAAATCCATGTGCGGGTGTTAAAAAGAGCAGCATCGGCATGCTTTTCACGTCGTTTGGTAGAAACCTCGTGCGCGTTCTGCCAAAAGCGCCATTTGCATGCATATCGTGTGGTTTTGCAGAAAACGGCGTCCGCGTCTACCAAAAGATGCATGTGCATGCTTAAAACGCGTTTTGGCACAAATCCATGTGCGGGTGCTAAAAAGAGCAGCATCGGCATGCTTTTCACGTCGTTTGGTAGAAATCCACGTGCGCGTTCTGCCAAAAGCACCATTTGCATGTATATCATGCGGTTTTGCAGAAAACTGCGTCCGCGTCTACCAAAAGATGCATGTGCATGCTTAAAACGCGTTTTGGCACAAATACCTGTGCGGTTGCTAAAAAGAGCAGCATCGGCATGCTTTTCACATCTTTTGGTAGAAATCCACGTGCGCGTTCTGCCAAAAGCACCATTTGCATGCATATCGTGTGGTTTTGCAGAAAACTGCGTCCGCGTCCACCAAAAGATGCATGTGCATGCTTAAAACGTGTTTTGGCATAAATCCATGTGCGGGTGCTAAAAAGAGCAGCATCGGCGTGCTTTTCACGTCGTTTGGTAGAAATCCACGTGCGCGTTCTGCCAAAAGCACCCTTAGCATGCATGTCGTGTTGTTTTGCAGGAAACTGCGTCCGCGTCTTCCAAAAGATGCATGTGCATGCTTAAAACGCGTGTTGGCACAAAGCCATGTGCCGGTGCTAAAAAGAGCAGCATCGGCATGCTTTTCACGTCGCTTGGTAGAAATCCACGTGCGCGTTCTGCCAAAAGCACCATTTGCATGCATATCGTGCGGTTTTGCAGAAAACTGCGTCCGCGTCTACAAAAGATGCATGTGCATGCTTAAAACGCGTTTTGGCACATATCCATGTGCGGGTGCGAAAAAGATCAGCATCGGCATGCTTTTCACGTCGTTTGGTAGAAATCCACGTGCGCGTTCTGCCAAAAGCACCCTTAGCATGCATGTCGTGTGGTTTTGCAGAAAACTGCGTCCGCGTCTTCCAAAAGATGCATGTGCATGCTTAAAACGCGTTTTGGCACAAATCCATGTGCGCGTGCTAAAAAGAGCAGCATAGGCATGCTTTTCACGTCGTTTGGTAGACATTCACGTGCGCGTTCTGCCAAAAGCACCCTTAGCATGCATGTCGTGTGGTTTTGCAGAAAACTGCGTCCGCGTCCACCAAAAGATGCATGTGCATGCTTAAAACGCGTTTTGGCACGAATCCATGTGCGGGTGCGAAAAAGATCAGCATCGGCATGCTTTTCACGTCGTTTGGTAGAAATCCACGTGCGCGTTCTGCCAAAAGCACCATTCGCATGCATATCGTGTTGTATTTGCAGAAAACTGCGTCCGCGTCCACCAAAAGATGCATGTGCATGCTTAAAACGTGTTTTGGCATAAATCCATGTGCGGGTGCTAAAAAGAGCAGCATCGGCGTGCTTTTCACGTCGTTTGGTAGAAATCCACGTGCGCGTTCTGCCAAAAGCACCCTTAGCATGCATGTCGTGTTGTTTTGCAGGAAACTGCGTCCGCGTCTTCCAAAAGATGCATGTGCATGCTTAAAACGCGTGTTGGCACAAAGCCATGTGCCGGTGCTAAAAAGAGCAGCATCGGCATGCTTTTCACGTCGCTTGGTAGAAATCCACGAGCGCGTTCTGCCAAAAGCACCATTTGCATTCATATCGTGTGGTTTTGTAGAAAACTGCGCCCGCGTCTACCAAAAGATGCATGTGCATGCTTAAAACGCGTTTTGGCACAAATCCATGTGCGCGTGCTAAAAAGAGCAGCATCGGCATGCTTTTCACGTCGTTTGGTAGACATCCACGTGCGCGTTCTGCCAAAAGCACCCTTAGCATGCATGTCGTGTGGCTTTGCAGAAAACTGCGTCCGCGTCTTCCAAAAGATGCATGTGCATGCTTAAAACGCGTGCTGGCACAAATCGATGTGCGGGTGCGAAAAAGATCGGCATCGGCATGCTTTTCACGTCGTTTGGTAGAAATCCACGTGCGCGTTCTGCCAAAAGCACCATTTGCATGCATATCGTGCGGTTTTGCAGAAAACTGCGTCCGCGTCTACAAAAGATGCATGTGCATGCTTAAAACGCGTTTTGGCACATATCCATGTGCGGGTGCGAAAAAGATCAGCATCGGCATGCTTTTCACGTCGTTTGGTAGAAATCCACGTGCGCGTTCTGCCAAAAGCACCATTTGCATGCATATCGTGCGGTTTTGCAGAAAACTGCGTCCGCGTCTACAAAAGATGCATGTGCATGCTTAAAACGCGTTTTGGCACAAATCCATGTGCGGGTGCTAAAAAGAGCAGCATTGGCACGCTTTTCACGTCGTTTGGTAGACATCCACGTGCGCGTTCTGCCAAAATCACGATTTGCATGGATATCGTGTGGTTTTGCAGAAAACTGCGTCCGCGTCCACCAAAAGATGCGTGTGCATGCTTAAAACGTGTTTTGGCATAAATCCATGTGCGGGTGCTAAAAAGAGCAGCATCGGCGTGCTTTTCACGTCGTTTGGTAGAAATCCACGTGCGCGTTCTGCCAAAAGCACCCTTAGCATGCATGTCGTGTTGTTTTGCAGAAAACTGCGTCCGCGTCTTCCAAAAGATGCATGTGCATGATTAAAACGCGTGTTGGCACAAATCCATGTGCGGGTGCGAAAAAGAGCAGCATCGGCATGCTTTTCACGTCGTTTGGTAGAAATCCACGTGCGCGTTCTGCCAAAAGCACCATTTGCATGCATATCGTGCGGTTTTGCAGAAAACTGCGTCCGCGTACCATTTGCATGCATATCGTGTGGTTTAGCAGAAAACTGCGTCCGCGTCTACCAAAAGATGCATGTGCATGCTTAAAACGCGTTTTGGCACAAATCCATGTGCGGGTGCTAAAAAGAGCAGCATCGGCATGCTTTTCACGTCGCTTGGTAGAAATCCACGAGCGCGTTCTGCCAAAAGCACCATTTGCATTCATATCGTGTGGTTTTGTAGAAAACTGCGCCCGCGTCTACCAAAAGATGCATGTGCATGCTTAAAACGCGTTTTGGCACAAATCCATGTGCGCGTGCTAAAAAGAGCAGCATCGGCATGCTTTTCACGTCGTTTGGTAGACATCCACGTGCGCGTTCTGCCAAAAGCACCCTTAGCATGCATGTCGTGTGGTTTTGCAGAAAACTGCGTCCGCGTCTTCCAAAAGATGCATGTGCATGCTTAAAACGCGTGCTGGCACAAATCCATGTGCGGGTGCGAAAAAGATCAGCATCGGCATGCTTTTCACGTCGTTTGGTAGAAATCCACGTGCGCGTTCTGCCAAAAGCACCATTTGCATGCATATCGTGCGGTTTTGCAGAAAACTGCGTCCGCGTCTACAAAAGATGCATGTGCATGCTTAAAACGCGTTTTGGCACAAATCCATGTGCGCGTGCTGAAAAGAGCAGCATCGGCATGCTTTTCACGTCGTTTGGTAGACATCCACGTGCGCGTTCTGCCAAAATCACGATTTGCATGCATATCGTGTGGTTTTGCAGAAAACTGCTTCCGCGTCTACCAAAACATGCATGTGCATGCTTAAAATGCGTTTTGGCACAAATCATGAGCGGGTGCTAAAAAGAGCAGCATGGGCATGCTTTTCACATCGCTTGGTAGAAATCCACGTGCGCGTTCTGCCAAAAGCACCATTTGCATGCATATCGTGTGGTTTTGCAGAAAACTGCGTCCGCGTCTACCAAAAGACGGATGTGCATGCTTAAAACGCGTATTGGCACAAATCCATGTGCGGGTGTTAAAAACAGCAGCATCGGCATGCTTTTCACGTCGTTTGGTAGAAACCTCGTGCGCGTTCTGCCAAAAGCGCCATTTGCATGCATATCGTGTGGTTTTGCAGAAAACGGCGTCCGCGTCTACCAAAAGATGCATGTGCATGCTTAAAACGCGTTTTGGCACAAATCCATGTGCGGGTGCTAAAAAGAGCAGCATCGGCATGCTTTTCACGTCGTTTGGTAGATATCCACGTGCGCGTTCTGCCAAAAGCACCATTTGCATGTATATCATGCGGTTTTGCAGAAAACTGCGTCCGCGTCTACCAAAAGATGCATGTGCATGCTTAAAACGCGTTTTGGCACAAATACCTGTGCGGTTGCTAAAAAGAGCAGCATCGGCATGCTTTTCACATCTTTTGGTAGAAATCCACGTGCGCGTTCTGCCAAAAGCACCATTTGCATGCATATCGTGTGGTTTTGCAGAAAACTGCGTCCGCGTCCACCAAAAGATGCATGTGCATGCTTAAAACGTGTTTTGGCATAAATCCATGTGCGGGTGCTAAAAAGAGCAGCATCGGCATGCTTTTCACGTCGTTTGGTAGACATCCACGTGCGCGTTCTGCCAAAAGCACCCTTAGCATGCATGTCGTGTGGCTTTGCAGAAAACTGCGTCCGCGTCTTCCAAAAGATGCATGTGCATGCTTAAAACGCGTGCTGGCACAAATCCATGTGCGGGTGCGAAAAAGATCAGCATCGGCATGCTTTTCACGTCGTTTGGTAGAAATCCACGTGCGCGTTCTGCCAAAAGCACCATTTGCATGCATATCGTGCGGTTTTGCAGAAAACTGCGTCCGCGTCTACAAAAGATGCATGTGCATGCTTAAAACGCGTTTTTGCACAAATCCATGTGCGGTTGTTAAAAAGAGCAGGATCGGCATGCTTTTCGCATCGTTTGGTAGAAATCCACGTGAGCGTTCTGCCAAAAGCACCATGTGCATGCATATCGTGTGGTTTTGCAGAAAACAACGTCCGTGTCTACCAAAAGATGCATGTGCTTGCTTAAAACGCGTTTCGGCACAAATCCATGTGCGGGTGCTAAAAAGAGCAGCATCGGCATGCTTTTCACGTCGTTTGGTAGAAATCCACGTGCGCGTTCTGCCAAAAGCACCATTGCATGCATATCGTGTGGTTTTGCAGAAAACTGCTTCCGCGTCTACCAAAAGATGCATGTGCATGCTTAAAATGCGTTTTGGCACAAATCCATGTGCGGGTGCTAAAAAGAGCAGCATCGGCATGCTTTTCACATCGCTTGGTAGAAATCAACGTGCGCGTTCTGCCAAAAGCACCATTTGCATGCATATCGTGTGGTTTTGCAGAAAACTGCGTCCGCGTCTACCAAAAGATGCATGTGCATGCTAAAAAATGGCTGTGGCTTAGCTAAGGTTAAGCCCAGGATGCGAAGCATACTAGCCTTTATTTTAACGCGACAGCGTTAAGGAGCTCGTGTCGCAGAAAAGCCGGTGTCGTCGGCGTCGGCTCAGGCGTGCGGCGCTTGCTCAGGCGCACATTTCGTTGTCGCGCCGAACGCTGCGTTGCTCGACGCGCACCGCGTCCGATGCGGGGCGCGACGCCGCGAGCGACGGCGGGAGTTGGAGCGCCGGTTCTCCTCTGTCGTGACGTCACGGTGTCACGTGATTTCATGGTCACCGCCGCGCCTGAGGAGCTGGGTTGAGCCCTCGTAATATGCTTCGCATAACGTCGGCTCAGGCGTGCGGCGCTTGCTCAGGCGCACATTTCGTTGTCGCGCCGAACGCTGCGTTGCTCGACGCGCACCGCGTCCGATGCGGGGCGCGACGCCGCGAGCGACGGCGGGAGTTGGAGCGCCGGTTCTCCTCTGTCGTGACGTCACGGTGTCACGTGATTTCATGGTCACCGCCGCGCCTGAGGAGCTGGGTTGAGCCCTCGTAATATGCTTCGCATAAAACGCATTTTGGCACAAATCCATGTGCGGGTGCTAAAAAGAGCAGCATCGGCATGCTTTTCACGTGGTTTGGTAGAAATCCACGTGCGCGTTCTGCCAAAAGCATCATTTGCAGGCATATCGTGTGGTTTTGCAGAAAAACTGCGTCCGCGTCTAACAAAAGATGCATGTGCATGCTTAAAACGCGTTTTGGCACAAATCCATGTGCGGGTGCTAAAACGAGCAGCATCGGATGTTTTTCACGTCGTTTGGTAGAAAGCCACGTGCGCGTTCTGCCAAAAGCACCATTTGCATGCATATCGTGTGGTTTTGCAGAAAACTGCGTCCGCGTCCACCAAAAGATGCATGTGCATGCTTAAAACGCGTTTTGGCACGAATCCATGTGCGGGTGCTAAAAAGAGCAGCATCGGCATGCTTTTCACGTCGTTTATTAGAAATCCACGTGCGCGTTCTGCCAAAAGCACCATTTGCATGCATGTCGTGTGGTTTTGCAGAAAACTGCGTCCGCGTCTACCAAAAGATGCATGTGCATGCATAAAACGCGTTTTGGCACAGAGCCATGTGCGGGTGCCAAAAAGAGCAGCATCGGCATGCTTTTCACATCGATTGGTAGAAATCCACGTGCGCGTTCTGCCAAAAGCACCATTTGCATGCATATCGTGTGGTTTTGCAGAAAACTGCGTCCGCGTCTACCAAACGACGGATGTGCATGCTTAAAACGCGTATTGGCACAAATCCATGTGCGGGTGTTAAAAAGAGCAGCATCGGCATGCTTTTCACGTCGTTTGGTAGAAACCTCGTGCGCGTTCTGCCAAAAGCGCCATTTGCATGCATATCGTGTGGTTTTGCAGAAAACTGCATCCGCGTCTACCAAAAGATGCATGTGCATGCTTAAAATGCGTTTTGGCACAAATCCATGTGCGGGTGCTAAAAAGAGCAGCAATCGGCATGCTTTTCACATCGCTTGGTAGAAATCCACGTGCGCGTTCTGCCAAAAGCACCATTTGCATGCATATCGTGTGGTTTTGCAGAAAACTGCGTCCGCGTCTACCAAAAGACGGATGTGCATGCTTAAAACGAGTATTGGCACAAATCCATGTGCGGGTGTTAAAAAGAGCAGCATCGGCATGCTTTTCACGTCGTTTGGTAGAAACCTCGTGCGCGTTCTGCCAAAAGCGCCATTTGCATGCATATCGTGTGGTTTTGCAGAAAACGGCGTCCGCGTCTACCAAAAGATGCATGTGCATGCTTAAAACGCGTTTTGGCACAAATCCATGTGCGGGTGCTAAAAAGAGCAGCATCGGCATGCTTTTCACGTCGTTTGGTAGAAATCCACGTGCGCGTTCTGCCAAAAGCACCATTTGCATGTATATCATGCGGTTTTGCAGAAAACTGCGTCCGCGTCTACCAAAAGATGCATGTGCATGCTTAAAACGCGTTTTGGCACAAATACCTGTGCGGTTGCTAAAAAGAGCAGCATCGGCATGCTTTTCACATCTTTTGGTAGAAATCCACGTGCGCGTTCTGCCAAAAGCACCATTTGCATGCATATCGTGTGGTTTTGCAGAAAACTGCGTCCGCGTCCACCAAAAGATGCATGTGCATGCTTAAAACGTGTTTTGGCATAAATCCATGTGCGGGTGCTAAAAAGAGCAGCATCGGCATGCTTTTCACGTCGTTTGGTAGACATCCACGTGCGCGTTCTGCCAAAAGCACCCTTAGCATGCATGTCGTGTGGCTTTGCAGAAAACTGCGTCCGCGTCTTCCAAAAGATGCATGTGCATGCTTAAAACGCGTGCTGGCACAAATCCATGTGCGGGTGCGAAAAAGATCAGCATCGGCATGCTTTTCACGTCGTTTGGTAGAAATCCACGTGCGCGTTCTGCCAAAAGCACCATTTGCATGCATATCGTGCGGTTTTGCAGAAAACTGCGTCCGCGTCTACAAAAGATGCATGTGCATGCTTAAAACGCGTTTTTGCACAAATCCATGTGCGGTTGTTAAAAAGAGCAGGATCGGCATGCTTTTCGCATCGTTTGGTAGAAATCCACGTGAGCGTTCTGCCAAAAGCACCATGTGCATGCATATCGTGTGGTTTTGCAGAAAACAACGTCCGTGTCTACCAAAAGATGCATGTGCTTGCTTAAAACGCGTTTCGGCACAAATCCATGTGCGGGTGCTAAAAAGAGCAGCATCGGCATGCTTTTCACGTCGTTTGGTAGAAATCCACGTGCGCGTTCTGCCAAAAGCACCATTTGCATGCATATCGTGTGGTTTTGCAGAAAACTGCTTCCGCGTCTACCAAAAGATGCATGTGCATGCTTAAAATGCGTTTTGGCACAAATCCATGTGCGGGTGCTAAAAAGAGCAGCATCGGCATGCTTTTCACATCGCTTGGTAGAAATCAACGTGCGCGTTCTGCCAAAAGCACCATTTGCATGCATATCGTGTGGTTTTGCAGAAAACTGCGCCCGCGTCTACCAAAAGATGCACGTGCATGCTAAAAAATGGCTGTGGCTTAGCTAAGGTTAAGCCCAGGATGCGAAGCATACTAGCCTTTATTTTAACGCGACAGCGTTAAGGAGCTCGTGTCGCAGAAAAGCCGGTGTCGTCGGCGTCGGCTCAGGCGTGCGGCGCTTGCTCAGGCGCACATTTCGTTGTCGCGCCGAACGCTGCGTTGCTCGACGCGCACCGCGTCCGATGCGGGGCGCGACGCCGCGAGCGACGGCGGGAGTTGGAGCGCCGGTTCTCCTCTGTCGTGACGTCACGGTGTCACGTGATTTCATGGTCACCGCCGCGCCTGAGGAGCTGGGTTGAGCCCTCGTAATATGCTTCGCATAACGTCGGCTCAGGCGTGCGGCGCTTGCTCAGGCGCACATTTCGTTGTCGCGCCGAACGCTGCGTTGCTCGACGCGCACCGCGTCCGATGCGGGGCGCGACGCCGCGAGCGACGGCGGGAGTTGGAGCGCCGGTTCTCCTCTGTCGTGACGTCACGGTGTCACGTGATTTCATGGTCACCGCCGCGCCTGAGGAGCTGGGTTGAGCCCTCGTAATATGCTTCGCATAAAACGCATTTTGGCACAAATCCATGTGCGGGTGCTAAAAAGAGCAGCATCGGCATGCTTTTCACGTGGTTTGGTAGAAATCCACGTGCGCGTTCTGCCAAAAGCATCATTTGCAGGCATATCGTGTGGTTTTGCAGAAAACTGCGTCCGCGTCTAACAAAAGATGCATGTGCATGCTTAAAACGCGTTTTGGCACAAATCCATGTGCGGGTGCTAAAACGAGCAGCATCGGGATGTTTTTCACGTCGTTTGGTAGAAAGCCACGTGCGCGTTCTGCCAAAAGCACCATTTGCATGCATATCGTGTGGTTTTGCAGAAAACTGCGTCCGCGTCCACCAAAAGATGCATGTGCATGCTTAAAACGCGTTTTGGCACGAATCCATGTGCGGGTGCTAAAAAGAGCAGCATCGGCATGCTTTTCACGTCGTTTATTAGAAATCCACGTGCGCGTTCTGCCAAAAGCACCATTTGCATGCATGTCGTGTGGTTTTGCAGAAAACTGCGTCCGCGTCTACCAAAAGATGCATGTGCATGCATAAAACGCGTTTTGGCACAGAGCCATGTGCGGGTGCCAAAAAGAGCAGCATCGGCATGCTTTTCACATCGATTGGTAGAAATCCACGTGCGCGTTCTGCCAAAAGCACCATTTGCATGCATATCGTGTGGTTTTGCAGAAAACTGCGTCCGCGTCTACCAAACGACGGATGTGCATGCTTAAAACGCGTATTGGCACAAATCCATGTGCGGGTGTTAAAAAGAGCAGCATCGGCATGCTTTTCACGTCGTTTGGTAGAAACCTCGTGCGCGTTCTGCCAAAAGCGCCATTTGCATGCATATCGTGTGGTTTTGCAGAAAACTGCATCCGCGTCTACCAAAAGATGCATGTGCATGCTTAAAATGCGTTTTGGCACAAATCCATGTGCGGGTGCTAAAAAGAGCAGCATCGGCATGCTTTTCACATCGCTTGGTAGAAATCCACGTGCGCGTTCTGCCAAAAGCACCATTTGCATGCATATCGTGTGGTTTTGCAGAAAACTGCGTCCGCGTCTACCAAAAGACGGATGTGCATGCTTAAAACGAGTATTGGCACAAATCCATGTGCGGGTGTTAAAAAGAGCAGCATCGGCATGCTTTTCACGTCGTTTGGTAGAAACCTCGTGCGCGTTCTGCCAAAAGCGCCATTTGCATGCATATCGTGTGGTTTTGCAGAAAACGGCGTCCGCGTCTACCAAAAGATGCATGTGCATGCTTAAAACGCGTTTTGGCACAAATCCATGTGCGGGTGCTAAAAAGAGCAGCATCGGCATGCTTTTCACGTCGTTTGGTAGAAATCCACGTGCGCGTTCTGCCAAAAGCACCATTTGCATGTATATCATGCGGTTTTGCAGAAAACTGCGTCCGCGTCTACCAAAAGATGCATGTGCATGCTTAAAACGCGTTTTGGCACAAATACCTGTGCGGTTGCTAAAAAGAGCAGCATCGGCATGCTTTTCACATCTTTTGGTAGAAATCCACGTGCGCGTTCTGCCAAAAGCACCATTTGCATGCATATCGTGTGGTTTTGCAGAAAACTGCGTCCGCGTCCACCAAAAGATGCATGTGCATGCTTAAAACGTGTTTTGGCATAAATCCATGTGCGGGTGCTAAAAAGAGCAGCATCGGCATGCTTTTCACGTCGTTTATTAGAAATCCACGTGCGCGTTCTGCCAAAAGCACCATTTGCATGCATGTCGTGTGGTTTTGCAGAAAACTGCGTCCGCGTCTACCAAAAGATGCATGTGCATGCATAAAACGCGTTTTGGCACAGAGCCATGTGCGGGTGCCAAAAAGAGCAGCATCGGCATGCTTTTCACGTCGCTTGGTAGAAATCCACGTGCGCGTTCTGCCAAAAGCACCATTTGCATGCATATCGCGTGCTTTTGCAGAAAACCGCGTCCGCGTCTACCAAAAGTTGCATGTGCATGCTTAAAACGCGTTTCGGCACAAATCCATGTGCCGGTGCTAAAAAGAGCAGCATCGGCATGCTTTTCCCGTCGTTTGGTAGAAATCCACGTGCGCGTTCTGCCAGAAGCACCATTTGCATGCATATCGTGTGGTTTTGCAGAAAACTGCATCCGCGTCTACCAAAAGATGCATGTGCATGCTTAAAATGCGTTTTGGCACAAATCCATGTGCGGGTGCTAAAAAGAGCAGCATCGGCATGCTTTTCACATCGATTGGTAGAAATCCACGTGCGCGTTCTGCCAAAAGCACCATTTGCATGCATATCGTGTGGTTTTGCAGAAAACTGCGTCCGCGTCTACCAAAAGACGGATGTGCATGCTTAAAACGCGTATTGGCACAAATCCATGTGCGGGTGTTAAAAGAGCAGCATCGGCATGCTTTTCACGTCGTTTGGTAGAAATCCACGTGCGCGTTCTGCCAAAAGCACCATTTGCATGTATATCGTGCGGTTTTGCAGAAAACTGCGTCCGCGTCTACCAAAAGATGCATGTGCTTGCTTAAAACGCGTTTTGGCACAAATACCTGTGCGGTTGCTAAAAAGAGCAGCATCGGCATGCTTTTCACATCGCTTGGTAGAAATCAACGTGCGCGTTCTGCCAAAAGCACAATTTGCATGCATATCGTGTGGTTTTGCAGAAAACTGCGTCCGCGTCTACCAAAAGATGCATGTGCATGCTAAAAACGCATTTTGGCACAAATCCATGTGCGGGTGCTAAAAAGAGCAGCATCGGCATGCTTTTCACGTGGTTTGGTAGAAATCCACGTGCGCGTTCTGCCAAAAGCATCATTTGCAGGCATATCTTGTGGTTTTGCAGAAAACTGCGTCCGCGTCTAACAAAAGATGCATGTGCATGCTTAAAACGCGTTTTGGCACAAATCCATGTGCGGGTGCTAAAACGAGCAGCATCGGTATGTTTTTCACGTCGTTTGGTAGAAAGCCACGTGCGCGTTCTGCCAAAAGCACCATTTGCATGCATATCGTGTGGTTTTGCAGAAAACTGCGTCCGCGTCCACCAAAAGATGCATGTGCATGCTTAAAACGCGTTTTGGCACGAATCCATGTGCGGGTGCTAAAAAGAGCAGCATCGGCATGCTTTTCACGTCGTTTATTAGAAATCCACCGCGTTCTGCAAAAGCACCATTTGCATGCATGTCGTGTGGTTTTGCAGAAAACTGCGTCCGCGTCTACCAAAAGATGCATGTGCATGCATAAAACGCGTTTTGGCACAGAGCCATGTGCGGGTGCCAAAAAGAGCAGCATCGGCATGCTTTTCACGTCGCTTGGTAGAAATCCACGTGCGCGTTCTGCCAAAAGCACCATTTGCATGCATATCGCGTGCTTTTGCAGAAAACCGCGTCCGCGTCTACCAAAAGATGCATGTGCATGCTTAAAACGCGTTTCGGCACAAATCCATGTGCCGGTGCTAAAAAGAGCAGCATCGGCATGCTTTTCCCGTCGTTTGGTAGAAATCCACGTGCGCGTTCTGCCAGAAGCACCATTTGCATGCATATCGTGTGGTTTTGCAGAAAACTGCATCCGCGTCTACCAAAAGATGCATGTGCATGCTTAAAATGCGTTTTGGCACAAATCCATGTGCGGGTGCTAAAAAGAGCAGCATCGGCATGCTTTTCACATCGATTGGTAGAAATCCACGTGCGCGTTCTGCCAAAAGCACCATTTGCATGCATATCGTGTGGTTTTGCAGAAAACTGCGTCCGCGTCTACCAAAAGACGGATGTGCATGCTTAAAACGCGTATTGGCACAAATCCATGTGCGGGTGTTAAAAAGAGCAGCATCGGCATGCTTTTCACGTCGTTTGGTAGAAATCCACGTGCGCGTTCTGCCAAAAGCACCATTTGCATGTATATCGTGCGGTTTTGCAGAAAACTGCGTCCGCGTCTACCAAAAGATGCATGTGCATGCTTAAAACGCGTTTTGGCACAAATACCTGTGCGGTTGCTAAAAAGAGCAGCATCGGCATGCTTTTCACATCTTTTGGTAGAAATCCACGTGCGCGTTCTGCAAAAGCACCATTTGCATGCATATCGTGTGGTTTTGCAGAAAACTGCGTCCGCGTCCACCAAAAGATGCATGTGCATGCTTAAAACGTGGTTTGGCATAAATCCATGTGCGGGTGCTAAAAAGAGCAGCATCGGCGTGCTTTTCACGTCGTTTGGTAGAAATCCACGTGCGCGTTCTGCCAAAAGCACCATTTGCATGCATATCGTGTGGTTTTGCAGAAAACTGCGTCTGCGTCTACCAAAAGATGCATGTGCATGCTTAAAACGCGTTTTGGGACAAATCCATGTGCGGGTGCTAAAAAGAGCAGCATCGGCATGCTTTTCACGTCGTTTGGTAGAAATCCACGAGCGCGTTCTACCAAAAGCACCATTTGCATGCATATCGTGTGGTTTTGCAGAAAATTGCCTCCGCGTCTACCAAAAGATGCATGTGCATGCTTAAAACGCGTTTTGGCACAAATCCATGTGCGGGTGCTAAAAAGAGCAGCATCGGCATGCTTTTCACGACGTTTGGTAGAAATCCACGTGGTCGTTCTGCCAAAAGCACCATTTGCATGCATATCGTGTGGTTTTGCAGAAAACTGCATCCGCGTCTACCAAAACATGCATGTGCATGCTTAAAACGCGTTTTGGCACAAATCCATGTGCGGGTGCTAAAAAGAGCAGCATCGGCATGCTTTTCACGTCGCTTGGTAGAAATCCACGAGCACGTTCTGCCAAAAGCACCATTTGCATTCATATCGTGTGGTTTTGTAGAAAACTGCGCCCGCGTCTACCAAAAGATGCATGTGCATGCTTAAAACGCGTTTTGGCACAAATCCATGTGCGGTTGTTAAAAAGAGCAGGATCTGCATGCTTTTCGCGTCGTTTGGTAGAAATCCATGTGAGCGTTCTGCCAAAAGCACCATGTGCATGCATATCGTGTAGTTTTGCAGAAAACAACGTCCGCGTCTACCAAAAGATGCATGTGCTTGCTTAAAACGCGTTTCGGCACAAATCCATGTGCGGGTGCTAAAAAGAGCAGCATCGGCATGCTTTTCACGTCGTTTGGTAGAAATCCACGTGCGCGTTCTGCCAAAAGCACCATTTGCATGCATATCGTGTGGTTTTGCAGAAAACTGCTTCCGCGTCTACCAAAAGATGCATGTGCATGCTTAAAATGCGTTTTGGCACAAATCCATGTGCGGGTGCTAAAAAGAGCAGCATCGGCATGCTTTTCACATCGCTTGGTAGAAATCCACGTGCGCGTTCTGCCAAAAGCACCATTTGCATGCATATCGTGTGGTTTTGCAGAAAACTGCGTCCGCGTCTACCAAAAGATGCATGTGCATGCTAAAAACACATTTTGGCACAAATCCATGTGCGGGTGCTAAAAAGAGCAGCATCGGCATGCTTTTCACGTGGTTTGGTAGAAATCCACGTGCGCGTTCTGCCAAAAGCATCATTTGCAGGCATATCGTGTGGTTTTGCAGAAAACCGCCTCCGCGTCTACCAAAAGATGCATGTGCATGCTTAAAACGCGTTTCGGCACAAATCCATGTGCCGGTGCTAAAAAGAGCAGCATCGGCATGCTTTTCCCGTCGATTGGTAGAAATCCACGTGCGCGTTCTGCCAGAAGCACCATTTGCATGCATATCGTGTGGTTTTGCAGAAAACTGCATCCGCGTCTACCAAAAGATGCATGTGCATGCTTAAAATGCGTTTTGGCACAAATCCATGTGCGGGTGCTAAAAAGAGCAGCATCTGCATGCTTTTCACATCGCTTGGTAGAAATCCACGTGCGCGTTCTGCCAAAAGCACCATTTGCATGCATATCGTGTGGTTTTGCAGAAAACTGCGTCCGCGTCTACCAAAAGACGGATGTGCATGCTTAAAACGCGTATTGGCACAAATCCATGTGCGGGTGTTAAAAAGAGCAGCATCGGCATGCTTTTCACGTCGTTTGGTAGAAACCTCGTGCGCGTTCTGCCAAAAGCGCCATTTGCATGCATATCGTGTGGTTTTGCAGAAAACTGCGTCCGCGTCTACCAAAAGATGAATGTGCATGCTTAAAACGCGTTTTGGCACAAATCCATGTGCGGGTGCTAAAAAGAGCAGCATCAGCATGCTTTTCACGTCGTTTGGTAGAAATCCACGTGCGCGTTCTGCCAAAAGCACCATTTGCATGTATATCGTGCGGTTTTGCAGAAAACTGCGTCCGCGTCTACCAAAAGATGCATGTGCATGCTTAAAACGCGTTTTGGCACAAATACCTGTGCGGGTGCTAAAAAGAGCAGCATCGGCACGCTTTTCACGTCGTTTGGTAGAAATCCACGTGCGCGTTCTGCCAAAAGCACCATTTGCATGCATATCGTGTGGTTTTGCAGAAAACAGCGTCCGCGTCTCCTAAAAGATGCATGTGCATGCTTAAAACGCGTTTTGGCACAAATCCATGTGCGGGTGCTAAAAAGAGCAGCATCGGCATGCTTTTCACGTCGTTTGGTAGAAATCCACGTGCGCGTTCTGCCAAAAGCACCATTTGCATGCATATCGTGTGGTTTTGCAGAAAACAACGTCCGCGTACCATTTGGATGCATATCGTGTGGTTTAGCAGAAAACTGCGTCCGCGTCTACCAAAAGATGCATGTGCATGCTTAAAACGCGTTTTGGCACAAATCCATGGGCGGGTGCTAAAAAGAGCAGCATCGGCATGCTTTTCACGTCGTTTGGTAGAAATCCACGTGCGCGTTCTGCCAAAAGCACCATTTCCATGCATATCGTGTGGTTTTGCAGAAAACTGCGTCCGCGTCTACCAAAAGATGCATGTGCATGCTTAAAACGCGTTTTGGCACAAATCCATGTGCGGGTGCTAAAAAGAGCAGCATCGGCATGCTTTTCACGTCGTTTGGTAGAAATCCACGTGCGCGTTCTGCCAAAAGCACCATTTGCATGCATATCGTGTGGTTTTGCAGAAAACTGCGTCCGCGTCCACCAAAAGATGCATGTGCATGCTTAAAACGTGTTTTGGCATAAATCCATGTGCGGGTGCTAAAAAGAGCAGCATCGGCGTGCTTTTCACGTCGTTTGGTAGAAATCCACGTGCGCGTTCTGCCAAAAGCACCATTTGCATGCATATCGTGTGGTTTTGCAGAAAACTGCGTCTGCGTCTACCAAAAGATGCATGTGCATGCTTAAAACGCGTTTTGGGACAAATCCATGTGCGGGTGCTAAAAAGAGCAGCATCGGCATGCTTTTCACGTCGTTTGGTAGAAATCCACGAGCGCGTTCTGCCAAAAGCACCATTTGCATTCATATCGTGTGGTTTTGTAGAAAACTGCGCCCGCGTCTACCAAAAGATGCATGTGCATGCTTAAAACGCGTTTTGGCACAAATCTATGTGCGGTTGTTAAAAAGAGCAGGATCGGCATGCTTTTCGCGTCGTTTGGTAGAAATCCACGTGAGCGTTCTGCCAAAAGCACCATGTGCATGCATATCGTGTGGTTTTGCAGAAAACAACGTCCATGTCTACCAAAAGATGCATGTGCTTGCTTAAAACGCGTTTCGGCACAAATCCATGTGCGGGTGCTAAAAAGAGCAGCATCGGCATGCTTTTCACGTCGTTTGGTAGAAATCCACGTGCGCGTTCTGCCAAAAGCACCATTTGCATGCATATCGTGTGGTTTTGCAGAAAACTGCGTCCGCGTCTACCAAAAGATGCATGTGCATGCTTAAAACGCGTCTTGGCACAAATACCTGTGCGGTTGCTAAAATGAGCAGCATCGGCATGCTTTTCACATCTTTTGGTAGAAATCCACGTGCGCGTTCTGCCAAAAGCACCATTTGCATGCATATTGTGTGGTTTTGCAGAAAACTGCGTCCGCGTCTACCAAAAGATGCATGTGCATGCTTAAAACGCGTTTTGGCACAAATACCTGTGCGGTTGCTAAAATGAGCAGCATCGGCATGCTTTTCACATCTTTTGGTAGAAATCCACGTGCGCGTTCTGCCAAAAACACCATTTGCACGCATATCGTGTGGTTTTGCAGAAAACTGCATCCCCGTTTACCAAAAGATGCATGTGCATGCTCAAAACGCGTTTTGGCACAAATCCATGTGCGGGTGCTAAAAAGAGCAGCATCGGCACGCTTTTCACGTCGTTTGGTAGAAATCCACGTGCGCGTTCTGCCAAAAGCACCATTTGCATGCATATCGTGTGGTTTTGCAGAAAACTGCGTCCGCGTCTCCTAAAAGATGCATGTGCATGCTTAAAACGCGTTTTTGCACAAATCCAGGTGCGGGTGCTAAAAAGAGCAGCATCGGCATGCTTTTCACGTCGTTTGGTAGAAATCCACGTGCGCGTTCTGCCAAAAGCACCATTTGCATGCATATCGTGTGGTTTTGCAGAAAACAACGTCCGCGTACTATTTGGATGCATATCGTGTGGTTTAGCAGAAAACTGCGTCCGCGTCTACCAAAAGATGCATGTGCATGCTTAAAACGTGTTTTGGCACAAATCCATGTGCGGGTGCTAAATGAGCAGCATCGGCGTGCTTTTCACGTCGTTTGGTAGAAATCCACGTGCGCGTTCTGCCAAAAGCACCATTTGCATGCATATCGTGTGGTTTTGCAGAAAACTGCGTCTGCGTCTACCAAAAGATGCATGTGCATGCTTAAAACGCGTTTTGGGACAAATCCATGTGCGGGTGCTAAAAAGAGCAGCATCGGCATGCTTTTCACGTCGTTTGGTAGAAATCCACGAGCGCGTTCTGCCAAAAGCACCATTTGCATGCATATCGTGTGGTTTTGCAGAAAACTGCGTCCGCGTCTACCAAAAGATGCATGTGCATGCTTAAAACGCGTTTTGGCACAAATCCATGTGCGGTTGTTAAAAAGAGCAGGATCGGCATGCTTTTCGCGTCGTTTGGTAGAAATCCACGTGAGCGTTCTGCCAAAAGCACCATGTGCATGCATATCGTGTGGTTTTGCAGAAACGTTTTGGCACAAATGCATGTGTGGGTGCTAAAAAGAGCAGCATCGGCATGCTTTTCCCGTCGTTTGGTAGACATCCACGTGCGCGTTCTGCCAAAATCACGATTTGCATGGATATCGTGTGGTTTTGCAGAAAACTGCGTCCGCGTCAACCAAAAGATGCATGCGCATGCTTAAAACGCGTTTTGGCACAAATCCATGTGCGGGTGCTAAAAAGAGCAGCATCGGCATGCTTTTCACGTCGTTTGGTAGAAATCCACGTGCGCGTTCTGCCAAAAGCACCCTTAGCATGCATGTCGTGTTGTTTTGCAGAAAACTGCATCCGCGTCTTCCAAAAGATGCATGTGCATGCTTAAAACGCGTGTTGGCACAAATCCATGTGCGGCTGCGAAAAAGAGAGGCATCGGCATGCTTTTCACGTCGTTTGGTAGAAATCCACGTGCGCGTTCTGCCAAAAGCACCATTTGCATGCGTATCGTGCGGTTTTGCAGAAAACTGCGTCCGCGTCTACCAAAAGATGCATGTGCATGCTTAAAACGCGTTTTGGCACAAATCCATGTGCGGGTGCTAAAAAGAGCAGCATCGGCATGCTTTTCACGTCGTTTGGCAGAAATCGACGTGCGCGTTCTGCCAAAAGCACCATTTGCATGCATATCGTGTGGTTTTGCAGAAAACTGCGTCCGCGTCTACCAAAAGATGCATGTGCATGCTTAAAACGCGTTTCGGCACAAATCCATGTGCGGGTGCTAAAAAGAGCAGCATCGGCATGCTGTTCACGTCGTTTGGTAGAAATCCACGTGCGCGTTCTGCCAAAAGCACCCTTAGCATGCATGTCGTGTGGTTTTGCAGAAAACTGCGTCCGCGTCTTCCAAAAGATGCATGTGCATGCTTGAAACGCGTTTTGGCACAAATCCATGTGCGGGTGCTAAAAAGAGCAGCATCGGCATGCTTTTCACGTCGTTTGGTAGAAATCCACGTGCGCGTTCGGCCAAAAGCACCATTTGCATGCATGTCGTGTGGTTTTGCAGAAAACTGCATCCGCGTCTGCCAAAAGATGCATGTGCATGCTTAAAACGCGTTTATGCACAAATCCATGTGCGTGTGTTAAAAAGAGCCCCATCGGCATGCTTTTCACGTCGTTTGGTAGAAATCCACGTGCGCGTTCTGCCAAAAGCACCATTTGCATGCATATCGTGTGGTTTTGCAGAAAACTGCGTCCGTGTCAACCAAAAGATGGATGTGCATGCTTAAAGCGCGTTTTGCCAAAAATCCATGTGCGCGTGCTAAAAAGAGCAGCATCGGCATGCTTTTCACGTCGTTTGGTAGAAATCCACGTGTGCGTTCTGCCAAAAGCACCCTTAGCATGCATGTCGTGTTGTTTTGCAGAAAACTGCGTCCGCGTCTTCCAAAAGATGCATGTGCATGCTTAAAACGCGTGTTGGCACAAATCCATGTGCGGGTGCGAAAAAGAGCAGCATCGGCATGCTTTTCACGTCGTTTGGTAGAAATCCACGTGCGCGTTCTGCCAAAAGCACCATTTGCATGCATATCGTGCGGTTTTGCAGAAAACTGCGTCCGCGTCTACCAAAAGATGCATGTGGATGCTTAAAACGCGTTTTGGCACAAATCCATGTGCGGGTGCTAAAAAGAGCAGCATCGGCATGCTTTTCACGTCGTTTCGCAGAAATCGACGTGCGCGTTCTGCCAAAAGCACCATTTGCATGCATATCGTGTGGTTTTGCAGAAAACTGCGTCCGCGGCTACCAAAAGATGCATGTGCATGCTTAAAACGCGTTTCGGCACAAATCTATGTGCGGGTGCTAAAAAGAGCAGCATCGGCATGCTGTTCACGTCGTTTGGTAGAAATCCACGTGCGCGTTCTGCCAAAAGCACCCTTAGCATGCATGTCGTGTGGTTTTGCAGAAAACTGCGTCCGCGTCTTCCAAAAGATGCATATGCGTGCTTGAAACGCGTTTTGGCACAAATCCATGTGCGGGTGCTAAAAAGAGCAGCATCGGCATGCTTTTCACGTCGTTTGATAGAAATCCACGTGCGCGTTCGGCCAAAAGCACCATTTGCATGCATATCGTGTGGTTTTGCAGAAAACTGCGTCCGCGTCTACCAAAAGATGCATGTGCATGCGTAAAATGCGTTTTGGCACAAATCCATGTGCGTGTGCTAAAAAGAGCCCCATCGGCATGCTTTTCACGTCGTTTAGTAGAAATCCACGTGCGCGTTCTGCCAAAAGCACCATTTGCATGCATGTCGTGTGGTTTTGCAGAAAACTGCATCCGCGTCTGCCAAAAGATGCATGTGCATGTTTAAAACGCGTTTTGGCAAAAATCCATGTGCGCGTGCTAAAAAGAGCAGCATCGGCATGCTTTTCACGTCGTTTGGTAGACATCCACGTGCGCGTTCTGCCAAAAGCACCATTTGCATGGATATCGTGTGGTTTTGCAGAAAACTGCGTCCGCGTCTACCAAAAGATGCATGTGTATGCGTAAAACGCATTTTGGCACAAATCCATGTGCGTGTGCTAAAAAGAGCCCCATCGGCATGCTTTTCACGTCGTTTGGTAGAAATCCACGTGCGCGTTCTGCCAAAAGCACCATTTGCATGCATATCGTGTGGTTTTGCAGAAAACTGCGTCCGCGTCTACCAAAAGATGCATGTGCATGCGTAAAACGCGTTTTGGCACAAATCCATGTGCGTGTGCTAAAAAGAGCCCCATCGGCATGCTTTTCACGTCGTTTGGTAGAAATCCACGTGCGCGTTCTGCCAAAAGCACCATTTGCATGCATGTCGTGTGGTTTTGCAGAAAACTGCATCCGCGTCTGCCAAGAGATGCATGTGCATGCTTAAAACGCGTTTTGGCACAAATCCATGTGCGCGTGCTAAAAAGAGCAGCATCGGCATGCTTTTCACGTCGTTTGGTAGACATCCACGTGCGCGTTCTGCCAAAAGCACCATTTGCATGCATATCGTGTGGTTTTGCAGAAAACTGCTTCCGCGTCTACCAAAAGGTGCATGTGCATGCTCAAAACGCGTTTTGGCACAAATCCATGTGCGGGTGCTAAAAAGGGATGCATCGGCATGCTTTTCACGTCGTTTGGTAGAACTCCACGTGCGCGTTCTGCCAAAAGCACCATTTGTATGCATATCGTGTGGTTTTGCAGAAAACTGCGTCCGCGTCTACCAAAAGATGCATGTGCATGCTTAAAACACGTTTTGGCACAAATGCATGTGTGGGTGCTAAAAAGAGCAGCATCGGCATGCTTTTCACGTCACTTGGTTGAAATCCACGTGCGCGTTCTGCCAAAAGCACCATTTCCATGCATATCGTGTGGTTTTGCAGAAAACTGCATCCACGTCTACCAAAAGATGCATGTGCATGCTTAAAAGGCGTTTTGGCACAAATCCATGTGCGGGTGCTAAAAAAAGCACCATCGGCATGCTTTTCACGTCGTTTGGTTGAAATCCACGTGCGCGTTCTGCCAAAAGCACCATTTGCATGGATATCGTGTGGTTTTGCAGAAAACTGCGTCTGCGTCTACCAAAAGATGCATGTGCACGCTCAAAACGCGTTTTGGCACAAATCCATGTGCGGGTGCTAAAAAGAGCAGCATCGGCATGCTTTTCACGTCGTTTGGTAGAAATCCACGTGCGCGTTCTGCCAAAAGCATCATTTGCATGCATATCGTGTGGTTTTGCAGAAAACAACGTCCGCGTACCATTTGCATGCATATCGTGTGGTTTTGCAGAAAACTGCGTCCGCGTCTACCAAAAGATGCATGTGCATGCGTAAAACGCGTTTTGGCACAAATCCATGTGCGTGTGCTAAAAAGAGCCCCATCGGCATGCTTTTCACGTCGTTTGGTAGAAATCCACGTGCGCGTTCTGCCAAAAGCACCCTTAGCATGCATGTCGTGTGGTTTTGCAGAAAACTGCGTCCGCGTCTTCCAAAAGATGCATGTGCATGCTTAAAACGCGTGCTGGCACAAATCCATGTGCGGGTGCGAAAAAGATCAGCATCGGCATGCTTTTCACGTCGTTTGGTAGAAATCCACGTGGCGTTCTGCCAAAAGCACCATTTGCATGCATATCGTGCGGTTTTGCAGAAAACTGCGTCCGCGTCTACAAAAGATGCATGTGCATGCTTAAAACGCGTTTTGGCACAAATCCATGTGCGTGTGCTAAAAAGAGCCCCATCGGCATGCTTTTCACGTCGTTTGGTAGAAATCCACGCGCGCGTTCTGCCAAAAGCACCATTTTCATGCATGTCGTGTGGTTTTGCAGAAAACTGCATCCGCGTCTGCCAAAAGATGCATGTGCATGCTTAAAACGCGTTTTGGCACAAATCCATGTGCGCGTGCTAAAAAGAGCAGCATCGGCATGCTTTTCACGTCGTTTGGTAGACATCCACGTGCGCGTTCTGCCAAAAGCACCATTTGCATGCATATCATGTGGTTTTGCAGAAAACTGCTTCCGCGTCTACCAAAAGATGCATGTGCATGCTCAAAACGCGTTTTGGCACAAATCCATGTGCGGGTGCTAAAAAGGGATGCATCGGCATGCTTTTCACGTCGTTTGGTAGAACTCCACGTGCGCGTTCTGCCAAAAGCACCATTTGTATGCATATCGTGTGGTTTTGCAGAAAACTGCGTCCGCGTCTACCAAAAGATGCATGTGCATGCTTAAAACACGTTTTGGCACAAATGCATGTGTGGGTGCTAAAAAGAGCAGCATCGGCATGCTTTTCACGTCGTTTGGTAGACATCCACGTGCGCGTTCTGCCAAAATCACGATTTGCATGGATATCGTGTGGTTTTGCAGAAAACTGCGTCCGCGTCATCCAAAAGATGCATGCGCATGCTTAAAACGCGTTTTGGCACAAATCCATGTGCGGGTGCTAAAAAGAGCAGCATCGGCATGCTTTTCACGTCGTTTGGTAGAAATCCACGTGCGCGTTCTGCCAAAAGCACCCTTAGCATGCATGTCGTGTTGTTTTGCAGAAAACTGCATCCGCGTCTTCCAAAAGATGCATGTGCATGCTTAAAACGCGTGTTGGCACAAATCCATGTGCGGCTGCGAAAAAGAGAGGCATCGGCATGCTTTTCACGTCGTTTGGTAGAAATCCACGTGCGCGTTCTGCCAAAAGCACCATTTGCATGCATATCGTGCGGTTTTGCAGAAAACTGCGTCCGCGTCTACCAAAAGATGAATGTGCATGCTTAAAACGCGTTTTGGCACAAATCCATGTGCGGGTGCTAAAAAGAGCAGCATCGGCATGCTTTTCACGTCGTTTGGCAGAAATCGACGTGCGCGTTCTGCCAAAAGCACCATTTGCATGCATATCGTGTGGTTTTGCAGAAAACTGCGTTCGCGTCTACCAAAAGATGCATGTGCATGCTTAAAACGCGTTTCGGCACAAATCCATGTGCGGGTGCTAAAAAGAGCAGCATCGGCATGCTGTTCACGTCGTTTGGTAGAAATCCACGTGCGCGTTCTGCCAAAAGCACCCTTAGCATGCATGTCGTGTGGTTTTGCAGAAAACTGCGTCCGCGTCTTCCAAAAGATGCATGTGCATGCTTGAAACACGTTTTGGCACAAATCCATGTGCGGGTGCTAAAAAGAGCAGCATCGGCATGCTTTTCACGTCGTTTGGTAGAAATCCACGTGCGCGTTCGGCCAAAAGCACCATTTGCATGCATGTCGTGTGGTTTTGCAGAAAACTGCATCCGCGTCTGCCAAAAGATGCATGTGCATGCTTAAAACGCGTTTATGCACAAATCCATGTGCGTGTGTTAAAAAGAGCCCCATCGGCATGCTTTTCACGTCGTTTGGTAGAAATCTACGTGCGCGTTCTGCCAAAAGCACCATTTGCATGCATATCGTGCGGTTTTGCAGAAAACTGCGTCCGCGTCTACCAAAAGATGCATGTGCATGCTTAAAACGCGTTTTGGCACAAATCCATGGGCGGGTGCTAAAAAGAGCAGCATCGGCATGCTTTTCACGTCGTTTGGTAGAAATCCACGTGCGCGTTCTGCCAAAAGCACCATTTGCATGCATATCGTGTGGTTTTGCAGAAAACTGCGTCCGTGTCAACCAAAAGATGGATGTGCATGCTTAAAACGCGTTTTGGCAAAAATCCATGTGCGCGTGCTAAAAAGAGCAGCATCGGCATGCTTTTCACGTCGTTTGGTAGAAATCCACGTGTGCGTTCTGCCAAAAGCACCCTTAGCATGCATGTCGTGTTGTTTTGCAGAAAACTGCGTCCGCGTCTTCCAAAAGATGCATGTGCATGCTTAAAACGCGTGTTGGCACAAATCCATGTGCGGGTGCGAAAAAGAGCAGCATCGGCATGCTTTTCACGTCGTTTGGTAGAAATCCACGTGCGCGTTCTGCCAAAAGCACCATTTGCATGCATATCGTGCGGTTTTGCAGAAAACTGCGTCCGCGTCTACCAAAAGATGCATGTGGATGCTTAAAACGTGTTTTGGCACAAATCCATGTGCGGGTGCTAAAAAGAGCAGCAACGGCATGCTTTTCACGTCGTTTGGCAGAAATCGACGTGCGCGTTCTGCCAAAAGCACCATTTGCATGCATATCGTGTGGTTTTGCAGAAAACTGCATCCGCGTCTGCCAAAAGATACATGTGCATGTCTAAAACGCGTTTTGGCAAAAATCCATGTGCACGTGCTAAAAAGAGCAGCATCGGCATGCTTTTCACGTCGTTTGGTAGACATCCACGTGCGCGTTCTGCCAAAAGCACCATTTGCATGGATATCGTGTGGTTTTGCAGAAAACTGCGTCCGCGTCTACCAAAAGATGCATGTGTATGCGTAAAACGCATTTTGGCACAAATCCATGTGCGTGTGCTAAAAAGAGCCCCATCGGCATGCTTTTCACGTCGTTTGGTAGAAATCCACGTGCGCGTTCTGCCAAAAGCACCATTTGCATGCATATCGTGTGGTTTTGCAGAAAACTGCGTCCGCGTCTACCAAAAGATGCATGTGCATGCGTAAAACGCGTTTTGGCACAAATCCATGTGCGTGTGCTAAAAAGAGCCCCATCGGCATGCTTTTCACGTGGTTTGGTAGAAATCCACGTGCGCGTTCTGCCAAAAGCACCATTTGCATGCATGTCGTGTGGTTTTGCAGAAAACTGCATCCGCGTCTGCCAAAAGATGCATGTGCTTGCTTAAAACGCGTTTTGGCACAAATCCATGTGCGCGTGCTAAAAAGAGCAGCATCGGCATGCTTTTCACGTCGTTTGGTAGACATCCACGTGCGCGTTCTGCCAAAAGCACCATTTGCATGCATATCGTGTGGTTTTGCAGAAAACTGCTTCCGCGTCTACCAAAAGATGCATGTGCATGCTCAAAACGCGTTTTGGCACAAATCCATGTGCGGGTGCTAAAAAGGGATGCATCGGCATGCTTTTCACGTCGTTTGGTAGAACTCCACGTGCGCGTTCTGCCAAAAGCACCATTTGCATGCATATCGTGTGGTTTTGCAGAAAACTGCGTCTGCGTCTACCAAAAGATGCATGTGCATGCTTAAAACGCGTGTTGGCACAAATCCATGTGCGGCTGCGAAAAAGAGAGGCATCGGCATGCTTTTCACGTCGTTTGGTAGAAATCCACGTGCGCGTTCTGCCAAAAGCACCATTTGCATGCATATCGTGCGGTTTTGCAGAAAACTGCGTCCGCGTCTACCAAAAGATGCATGTGCATGCTTAAAACGCGTTTTGGCACAAATCCATGTGCGGGTGCTAAAAAGAGCAGCATCGGCATGCTTTTCACGTCGTTTGGCAGAAATCGACGTGCGCGTTCTGCCAAAAGCACCATTTGCATGCATATCGTGTGGTTTTGCAGAAAACTGCGTCCGCGTCTACCAAAAGATGCATGTGCATGCTTAAAACGCGTTTCGGCACAAATCCATGTGCGGGTGCTAAAAAGAGCAGCATCGGCATGCTGTTCACGTCATTTGGTAGAAATCCACGTGCGCGTTTTGCCAAAAGCACCCTTAGCATGCATGTCGTGTGGTTTTGCAGAAAACTGCGTCCGCGTCTTCCAAAAGATGCATGTGCATGCTTGAAACGCGTTTTGGCACAAATCCATGTGCGGGTGCTAAAAAGAGCAGCATCGGCATGCTTTTCACGTCGTTTGGTGGAAATCCACGTGCGCGTTCTGCCAAAGCACCCTTAGCATGCATGCCGTGTTGTTTTGCAGAAAACTGCGTCCGCGTCTTCCAAAAGATGCATGTGCATGCTTACAACGCGTGTTGGCACAAATCCATGTGCGGGTGCGAAAAAGAGCAGCATCGGCATGCTTTTCACGTCGTTTGGTAGAAATCCACGTGCGCGTTCTGCCAAAAGCACCATTTGCATGCATATCGTGCGGTTTTGCAGAAAACTGCGTCCGCGTCTACCAAAAGATGCATGTGCATGCTTAAAACGCGTTTTGGCATAAATCCATGTGCGGGTGCTAAAAAGAGCAGCATCGGCATGCTTTTCACGTCGTTTGGCAGAAATCGACGTGCGCGTTCTGCCAAAAGCACCATTTGCATGCATATCGTGTGGTTTTGCAGAAAACTGCGTCCGCGTCTACCAAAAGATGCATGTGCATGCTTAAAACGCGTTTCGGCACAAATCCATGTGCGGGTGCTAACAAGAGCAGCATCGGCATGCTGTTCACGTCGTTTGGTAGAAATCCACGTGCGCGTTCTGCCATAAGCACCCTTAGCATGCATGTCGTGTGGTTTTGCAGAAAACTGCGTCCGCGTCTTCCAAAAGATGCATGTGCATGCTTGAAACGCGTTTTGGCACAAATCCATGTGCGGGTGCTAAAAAGAGCAGCATCGGCATGCTTTTCACGTCGTTTGGTAGAAATCCACGTGCGCGTTCGGCCAAAAGCATCATTTGCAGGCATATCGTGTGGTTTTGCAGAAAACTGCGTCCGCGTCTACCAAAAGATGCATGTGCATGCGTAAAACGCGTTTTGGCACAAATCCATGTGCGTGTGCTAAAAAGAGCCCCATCGGCATGCTTTTCACGTCGTTTGGTAGAAATCCACGTGCGCGTTCTGCCAAAAGCACCATTTGCATGCATGTCGTGTGGTTTTGCAGAAAACTGCATCCGCGTCTGCCAAAAGATGCATGTGCATGCTTAAAACGCGTTTTGGCACAAATCCATGTGCGTGTGCTAAAAAGAGCCCCATCGGCATGCTTTTCACGTCGTTTGGTAGAAATCCACGTGCGCGTTCTGCCAAAGCACCATTTGCATGCATGTCGTGTGGTTTTGCAGAAAACTGCATCCGCGTCTGCCAAAAGATACATGTGCATGTTTAAAACGCGTTTTGGCAAAAATCCATGTGCGCGTGCCAAAAAGAGCAGCATCGGCATGCTTTTCACGTCGTTTGGTAGACATCCACGTGCCCGTTCTGTCAAAAGCACCATTTGCATGCATATCGTGTGGTTTTGCAGAAAACTGCGTCCGCGTCTACCAAAAGATGCATGTGCATGCTTAAAACGCGTTTCGGCACAAATCCTTGTGCGGGTGCTAAAAAGAGCAGCATCGGCATGCTATTCAAGTCGATTGGTAGAAATCCACGTGCGCGTTCTGCCAAACGCACCATCATCATCATCACCATCATCAGCCTGGTTACGCCCACTGCAGGGCAAAGGCCTCTCCCATATTTCTCCAACAACCCCGGTCACGTACTAATTCTGGCCACGCCGTCCCTGCAAACTTCTTAATCTCATCCGCCCACCTAACTTTCTGCCGCCCCCTGCTACGCTTCCCTTCCCTTGGGAAATGGTGCCATAAGCACCATTTGCATGCATGTCGTGTGGTCTTGCAGAAAACTGCATCCGCGTCTACCAAAAGATGCATGTGCATGCTTAAAACGCGTTTTGGCACAAATCCATGTGCGGGTGCTAAAAAGAGCAGCACCGGCATGCTTTTCACGTCGTTTGGTAGAAATCCACGTGCGCGTTCTGCCAAAAGCACCATTTGCATGCATATCATGTGGTTTTGCAGAAAACTGCGTCCGCGTCTACCAAAAGATGCATGTGCATGCTTAAAACGCGTTTTGGCACAAATCCATGTGCGGGTGCTAAAAAGAGCAGCACCGGCATGCTTTTCACGTCGCTGATAGAAATCCACGTGCGCGTTCTGCCAAAAGCACCATTTGCGTGCATATCGTGTGGTTTTGCAGAAAACTGCATCCTCGTCTACCAAAAGTTGCATATTCATGCTTAAAACGCGTTTTGGCACAAATCCATGTGCCGGTTCTAAAAAGATCAGCATTGGCACGCTTTTCACGTCGTTTGGTAGAAATCCACACGCGCGTTCTGCCAAAAGCACCATTTGCATGCATATCGTGTGGTTTTGCAGAAAACTGCATCCTCGTCTACCAAAAGTGTCATATTCACGCTTAAAACGCGTTTTGGCAAAAATCCATGTGCGGGTTCTAAAAAGAGCAGCATTGGCATGCTTTTCACGTCCTTTGGTAGAAATCCACACGCGCGTTCTGCCAAAAGCACCATTTGCATGCATATCGTGTGGTTTTGCAGAAAACTGCATCCGCGTCTACCAAAAGTTGCATATTCATGCTTAAAACCCGTTTTGGCACAAATCCATGTGCGGGTTCTAAAAAGAGCAGCATTGGCACGAATTTCACGTCGTTTGGTAGAAATCCACACGCGCGTTCTGCCAAAAGCACCATTTGCATGCATATCTTGTGGTTTTGCAGAAAACTGCACCCTCGTCTACCAAAAGTGTCATATTCACGCTTAAAACGCGTTTTGGCAAAAATCCATGTGCGGGTTCTAAAAAGAGCAGCATCGGCATGCTTTTCACGTCGCGCGGTCGAAATCCACGTGCGCGTTCTGCCAAAAAAACCATTTGCATGCATATCGTGTGGTTTTGCAGAAAACTGCGTCCGCGTCTACCAAAAGATGCGTGTGCATGCTCAAAACGCGTTTTGGCACAAATCCATGTGCCGGTGCTAAAAAGACCAGCATCGGCATGCTTCTCACGTCGTTTGGTAGAAATCCACGTGCGCGTTCTGCCAAAAGCACCATTTGCATGCATATCGTGTGGTTTTGCAGAAAACTGCGTCCTCGTCTACCAAAAGATGCATGTACATGCTTAAAACGCATTTTGGCACAAATCCATGTGCGGGTGCTAAACAGAGCAGCATCGGCATGCTTTTCACGTTGTTTGGTATAAATCCACGTGCGCGTTCTGTCAAAAGCACCATTTGCATGCATATCGTGTGGTTTTGAAGAAAACTGCGTCCGCGTCTACCAAAAGATGCATGTGCATGCTTAAAACGCGTTTCGGCACAAATCCTTGTGCGGGTGCTAAAAAGAGCAGCATCGGCATGCTATTCAAGTCGATTGGTAGAAATCCACGTGCGCGTTCTGCCAAACGCACCATCATCATCATCACCATCATCAGCCTGGTTACGCCCACTGCAGGGCAAAGGCCTCTCCCATATTTCTCCAACAACCCCGGTCACGTACTAATTGTGGCCACGCCGTCCCTGTAAACTTCTTATTCTCATCCGCCCACCTAACTTTCTGCCGCCCCCTGCTACGCTTCCCTTCCCTTGGGAAATGGTGCCATAAGCACCATTTGCATGCATATCGTGTGGTCTTGCAGAAAACTGCATCCGCGTCTACCAAAAGATGCATGTGCATGCTCAAAACGCGTTTTGGCACAAATCCATGTGCGGGTTATAAAAAGAGCAGCATTGGCATGCTTTTCACGTCGTTTGGTAGAAATCCACACGCACGTTCTGCCAAAAGCGTCATTTGCATGCATATCGTGAGGTTTTGCAGAAAACTGCATCCGCGTCTACCAAAAGTTGCATATTCATGCTTAAAACGCGTTTTGGCACAAATCCATGTGCGGGTGCTAAAAAGAGCAGCATTGGCATGCTTTTCACGTCGTTTGGTAGAAATCCACGTGCGCGTTCTACCAAAAGCACCATTTGCATGCATATCATGTGGTTTTGCAGAAAACTGCGTCCGCGTCTACCAAAAGATGCATGTGCATGCTTAAAACGCGTTTTGGCGCAAATCCATGTGCGGGTACTAAAAAGAGCAGCATCGGCATGCTTTTCACGTCGCTTGGTAGAAATCCACGTGCGCGTTCTGCCAAAAAAACCATTTGCATGCATATCGTGTGGTTTTGCAGAAAACTGCGTCCGCGTCTACCGAAAGATGCATGTGCATGCTTAAAACGCGTTTTGGCACAAATCCATGTGCGGGTGCTAAAAGGAGCAGCATCGGCATGTTTTTCACGTCGTTTGGTAGAAATCCACGTGCACGTTCTCCCAAAAGCACCATTTGCATGCATATCGCGTCGTTTTGCAGAAAACTGCATCCGCGTCTATTAAAAGATGCATGTGCATGCTTAAAACGCGTTTTGGCACAAATCCATGTGCGGGTGCTAAAAAGAGCAGCATCGGCATGCTTTTCACGTCGTTTGGTAGAAATCCACGTGCGCGTTCTGCTCAAAGCACCATTTGCATGCATATCGTGTGGTTTTGCAGAAAATTGCGTCCGCGTCTAACAAAAGATGCGTGTGCATGTTCAAAACGCGTTTTGGCACAAATCCATGTGCGGGTGCTAAAAACAGCAGCATCGGCATGCTTTTCATGTCGTTTGGTAGAAATCCAAGTGCGCGTTCTGCCAAAAGCACCATTTGCATGCATATCATGTGGTTTTGCAGAAAACTGCGTCCGCGTCTACCGAAAGATGCATGTGCATGCTTAAAACGCGTTTTGGCACAAATCCATGTGCGGGTGCTAAAAGGAGCAGCATCGGCATGTTTTTCACGTCGTTTGGTAGAAAGCCACGTGCGCGTTCTGCCAAAAGCACCATTTGCATGCATATCGTGTGGTTTTGCAGAAAATTGCGTCCGCGTCTCACAAAAGATGCATGTGCATGCTCAAAACGCGTTTTGGCACAAATCCATGTGCGGGTGCTAAAAACTGCAGCATCGGCATGCTTTTCACGTCGTTTGGTAGAAATCCACGTGCGCGTTCTGCCAAAAGCACCATTTGCATGCATGTCGTGTGGTTTTGCAGGAAACTGCATCCGCGTCTGCGAAAAGATGCATGTGCATGCTTAAAACGCGTTTTGGCACAAATCCATGTGCGGGTGCTAAAAAGAGCAGCATCGGCATGCTTTTCACGTCGTTTGGTAGAAATCCACGTGCGCGTTCTGCCAAAAGCACCATTTGCATGCATATCGTGTGGTTTTGCAGAAAACTGCGTCCGCGTCTACCAAAGATGCATGTGCATGCTTAAAACGACTTTTGGCACAAATCCATGTGCGGGTGCTAAAAAGAGCAGCATCGGCATGCTTTTCACGTCGTTTGGTCGAAATCCACGTGCGCGTTCTGCCAAAAGCACCATTTGCATGTATATCGTGTGGTTTTGCTGAAAACTGCGTCCGCGTCTACCAAAAGATGCATGTGCATGCTTAAAACGCGTTTTGGCACAAATCCATGTGCGTGTGCTAAAAAGAGCAGCATCGGCATGCTTTTCACGTCGTTTGGTAGAAATCGACGTGCGCGTTCTGCCAAAAGCACCATTTGCATACATATCGTGTGGTTTTGCAGAAAACTGCGTCCGCGTCTACCAAAAGATGCATGTGCATGCTTAAAACGCGTTTTGGCACAAATCCATGTGCGGGTGCTAAAAAGAGCAGCATCGGCATGCTTTTCACGTCGTTTGGTAGAATCCACGTGCGCGTTCTGCCAAAAGCACCATTTGCATGCATATCGTGTGGTTTTGCAGAAAACTGCGTCCGCGTCTACCAAAAGATGCATGTGCATGCGTAAAACGCGTTTTGGCACAAATCCATGTGCGTGTGCTAAAAAGAGCCCCATCGGCATGCTTTTCACGTGGTTTGGTAGAAATCCACGTGCGCGTTCTGCCAAAAGCACCATTTGCATGCATGTCGTGTGGTTTTGCAGAAAACTGCATCCGCGTCTGCCAAAAGATGCATGTGCATGCTTAAAACGCGTTTTGGCACAAATCCATGTGCGCGTGCTAAAAAGAGCAGCATCGGCATGCTTTTCACGTCGTTTGGTAGACATCCACGTGCGCGTTCTGCCAAAAGCACCATTTGCATGCATATCGTGTGGTTTTGCAGAAAACTGCTTCCGCGTCTACCAAAAGATGCATGTGCATGCTCAAAACGCGTTTTGGCACAAATCCATGTGCGGGTGCTAACAAGGGATGCATCGGCATGCTTTTCACGTCGTTTGGTAGAACTCCACGTGCGCGTTCTGCCAAAAGCACCATTTGTATGCATATCGTGTGGTTTTGCAGAAAACTGCGTCCGCGTCTACCAAAAGATGCATGTGCATGCTTAAAACACGTTTTGGCACAAATGCATGTGTGGGTGCTAAAAAGAGCAGCATCGGCATGCTTTTCACGTCACTTGGTTGAAATCCACGCGCGCGTTCTGCCAAAAGCACCATTTGCATGCATATCGTGTGGTTTTGCAGAAAACTGCGTCTGCGTCTACCAAAAGATGCATGTGCATGCTTAAAACGCGTGTTGGCACAAATCCATGTGCGGCTGCGAAAAAGAGAGGCATCGGCATGCTTTTCACGTCGTTTGGTAGAAATCCACGTGCGCGTTCTGCCAAAAGCACCATTTGCATGCATATCGTGCGGTTTTGCAGAAAACTGCGTCCGCGTCTACCAAAAGATGCATGTGCATGCTTAAAACGCGTTTTGGCACAAATCCATGTGCGGGTGCTAAAAAGAGCAGCATCGGCATGCTTTTCACGTCGTTTGGCAGAAATCGACGTGCGCGTTCTGCCAAAAGCACCATTTGCATGCATATCGTGTGGTTTTGCAGAAAACTGCGTCCGCGTCTACCAAAAGATGCATGTGCATGCTTAAAACGCGTTTCGGCACAAATCCATGTGCGGGTGCTAAAAAGAGCAGCATCGGCATGCTGTTCACGTCATTTGGTAGAAATCCACGTGCGCGTTTTGCCAAAAGCACCCTTAGCATGCATGTCGTGTGGTTTTGCAGAAAACTGCGTCCGCGTCTTCCAAAAGATGCATGTGCATGCTTGAAACGCGTTTTGGCACAAATCCATGTGCGGGTGCTAAAAGAGCAGCATCGGCATGCTTTTCACGTCGTTTGGTGGAAATCCACGTGCGCGTTCTGCCAAAGCACCCTTAGCATGCATGCCGTGTTGTTTTGCAGAAAACTGCGTCCGCGTCTTCCAAAAGATGCATGTGCATGCTTACAACGCGTGTTGGCACAAATCCATGTGCGGGTGCGAAAAAGAGCAGCATCGGCATGCTTTTCACGTCGTTTGGTAGAAATCCACGTGCGCGTTCTGCCAAAAGCACCATTTGCATGCATATCGTGCGGTTTTGCAGGAAACTGCGTCCGCGTCTACCAAAAGATGCATGTGCATGCTTAAAACGCGTTTTGGCATAAATCCATGTGCGGGTGCTAAAAAGAGCAGCATCGGCATGCTTTTCACGTCGTTTGGCAGAAATCGACGTGCGCGTTCTGCCAAAAGCACCATTTGCATGCATATCGTGTGGTTTTGCAGAAAACTGCGTCCGCGTCTACCAAAAGATGCATGTGCATGCTTAAAACGCGTTTCGGCACAAATCCATGTGCGGGTGCTAACAAGAGCAGCATCGGCATGCTGTTCACGTCGTTTGGTAGAAATCCACGTGCGCGTTCTGCCATAAGCACCCTTAGCATGCATGTCGTGTGGTTTTGCAGAAAACTGCGTCCGCGTCTTCCAAAAGATGCATGTGCATGCTTGAAACGCGTTTTGGCACAAATCCATGTGCGGCTGCTAAAAAGAGCAGCATCGGCATGCTTTTCACGTCGTTTGGTAGAAATCTACGTGCGCGTTCGGCCAAAAGCATCATTTGCAGGCATATCGTGTGGTTTTGCAGAAAACTGCGTCCGCGTCTACCAAAAGATGCATGTGCATGCGTAAAACGCGTTTTGGCACAAATCCATGTGCGTGTGCTAAAAAGAGCCCCATCGGCATGCTTTTCACGTCGTTTGGTAGAAATCCACGTGCGCGTTCTGCCAAAAGCACCATTTGCATGCATGTCGTGTGGTTTTGCAGAAAACTGCATCCGCGTCTGCCAAAAGATGCATGTGCATGCTTAAAACGCGTTTTGGCACAAATCCATGTGCGTGTGCTAAAAGAGCCCCATCGGCATGCTTTTCACGTCGTTTGGTAGAAATCCACGTGCGCGTTCTGCCAAAGCACCATTTGCATGCATGTCGTGTGGTTTTGCAGAAAACTGCATCCGCGTCTGCCAAAAGATACATGTGCATGTTTAAAACGCGTTTTGGCAAAAATCCATGTGCGCGTGCTAAAAAGAGCAGCATCGGCATGCTTTTCACGTCGTTTGGTAGACATCCACGTGCCCGTTCTGTCAAAAGCACCATTTGCATGCATATCGTGTGGTTTTGCAGAAAACTGCGTCCGCGTCTACCAAAAGATGCATGTGCATGCTTAAAACGCGTTTCGGCACAAATCCTTGTGCGGGTGCTAAAAAGAGCAGCATCGGCATGCTATTCAAGTCGATTGGTAGAAATCCACGTGCGCGTTCTGCCAAACGCACCATCATCATCATCACCATCATCAGCCTGGTTACGCCCACTGCAGGGCAAAGGCCTCTCCCATATTTCTCCAACAACCCCGGTCACGTACTAATTCTGGCCACGCCGTCCCTGCAAACTTCTTAATCTCATCCGCCCACCTAACTTTCTGCCGCCCCCTGCTACGCTTCCCTTCCCTTGGGAAATGGTGCCATAAGCACCATTTGCATGCATGTCGTGTGGTCTTGCAGAAAACTGCATCCGCGTCTACCAAAAGATGCATGTGCATGCTTAAAACGCGTTTTGGCACAAATCCATGTGCGGGTGCTAAAAAGAGCAGCACCGGCATGCTTTTCACGTCGTTTGGTAGAAATCCACGTGCGCGTTCTGCCAAAAGCACCATTTGCATGCATATCATGTGGTTTTGCAGAAAACTGCGTCCGCGTCTACCAAAAGATGCATGTGCATGCTTAAAACGCGTTTTGGCACAAATCCATGTGCGGGTGCTAAAAAGAGCAGCACCGGCATGCTTTTCACGTCGCTGATAGAAATCCACGTGCGCGTTCTGCCAAAAGCACCATTTGCGTGCATATCGTGTGGTTTTGCAGAAAACTGCATCCTCGTCTACCAAAAGTTGCATATTCATGCTTAAAACGCGTTTTGGCACAAATCCATGTGCCGGTTCTAAAAAGATCAGCATTGGCACGCTTTTCACGTCGTTTGGTAGAAATCCACACGCGCGTTCTGCCAAAAGCACCATTTGCATGCATATCGTGTGGTTTTGCAGAAAACTGCATCCTCGTCTACCAAAAGTGTCATATTCACGCTTAAAACGCGTTTTGGCAAAAATCCATGTGCGGGTTCTAAAAAGAGCAGCATTGGCATGCTTTTCACGTCGTTTGGTAGAAATCCACACGCGCGTTCTGCCAAAAGCACCATTTGCATGCATATCGTGTGGTTTTGCAGAAAACTGCATCCGCGTCTACCAAAAGTTGCATATTCATGCTTAAAACCCGTTTTGGCACAAATCCATGTGCGGGTTCTAAAAAGAGCAGCATTGGCACGCATTTCACGTCGTTTGGTAGAAATCCACACGCGCGTTCTGCCAAAAGCACCATTTGCATGCATATCTTGTGGTTTTGCAGAAAACTGCACCCTCGTCTACCAAAAGTGTCATATTCACGCTTAAAACGCGTTTTGGCAAAAATCCATGTGCGGGTTCTAAAAAGAGCAGCATCGGCATGCTTTTCACGTCGCGCGGTCGAAATCCACGTGCGCGTTCTGCCAAAAAACCATTTGCATGCATATCGTGTGGTTTTGCAGAAAACTGCGTCCGCGTCTACCAAAAGATGCGTGTGCATGCTCAAAACGCGTTTTGGCACAAATCCATGTGCCGGTGCTAAAAAGACCAGCATCGGCATGCTTCTCACGTCGTTTGGTAGAAATCCACGTGCGCGTTCTGCCAAAAGCACCATTTGCATGCATATCGTGTGGTTTTGCAGAAAACTGCGTCCTCGTCTACCAAAAGATGCATGTACATGCTTAAAACGCATTTTGGCACAAATCCATGTGCGGGTGCTAAACAGAGCAGCATCGGCATGCTTTTCACGTTGTTTGGTATAAATCCACGTGCGCGTTCTGTCAAAAGCACCATTTGCATGCATATCGTGTGGTTTTGCAGAAAACTGCGTCCGCGTCTACCAAAAGATGCATGTGCATGCTTAAAACGCGTTTCGGCACAAATCCTTGTGCGGGTGCTAAAAAGAGCAGCATCGGCATGCTATTCAAGTCGATTGGTAGAAATCCACGTGCGCGTTTTGCCAAACGCACCATCATCATCATCACCATCATCAGCCTGGTTACGCCCACTGCAGGGCAAAGGCCTCTCCCATATTTCTCCAACAACCCCGGTCACGTACTAATTGTGGCCACGCCGTCCCTGTAAACTTCTTATTCTCATCCGCCCACCTAACTTTCTGCCGCCCCCTGCTACGCTTCCCTTCCCTTGGGAAATGGTGCCATAAGCACCATTTGCATGCATATCGTGTGGTCTTGCAGAAACTGCATCCGCGTCTACCAAAAGATGCATGTGCATGCTCAAAACGCGTTTTGGCACAAATCCATGTGCGGGTTATAAAAAGAGCAGCATTGGCATGCTTTTCACGTCGTTTGGTAGAAATCCACACGCACGTTCTGCCAAAAGCGTCATTTGCATGCATATCGTGAGGTTTTGCAGAAAACTGCATCCGCGTCTACCAAAAGTTGCATATTCATGCTTAAAACGCGTTTTGGCACAAATCCATGTGCGGGTGCTAAAAAGAGCAGCATTGGCATGCTTTTCACGTCGTTTGGTAGAAATCCACGTGCGCGTTCTACCAAAAGCACCATTTGCATGCATATCATGTGGTTTTGCAGAAAACTGCGTCCGCGTCTACCAAAAGATGCATGTGCATGCTTAAAACGCGTTTTGGCGCAAATCCATGTGCGGGTGCTAAAAAGAGCAGCATCGGCATGCTTTTCACGTCGCTTGGTAGAAATCCACGTGCGCGTTCTGCCAAAAAAAACCATTTGCATGCATATCGTGTGGTTTTGCAGAAAACTGCGTCCGCGTCTACCGAAAGATGCATGTGCATGCTTAAAACGCGTTTTGGCACAAATCCATGTGCGGGTGCTAAAAGGAGCAGCATCGGCATGTTTTTCACGTCGTTTGGTAGAAATCCACGTGCACGTTCTCCCAAAAGCACCATTTGCATGCATATCGCGTCGTTTTGCAGAAAACTGCATCCGCGTCTATTAAAAGATGCATGTGCATGCTTAAAACGCGTTTTGGCACAAATCCATGTGCGGGTGCTAAAAAGAGCAGCATCGGCATGCTTTTCACGTCGTTTGGTAGAAATCCACGTGCGCGTTCTGCTCAAAGCACCATTTGCATGCATATCGTGTGGTTTTGCAGAAAATTGCGTCCGCGTCTAACAAAAGATGCGTGTGCATGCTCAAAACGCGTTTTGGCACAAATCCATGTGCGGGTGCTAAAAACAGCAGCATCGGCATGCTTTTCATGTCGTTTGGTAGAAATCCAAG